>NW_027201058.1:0-14312 GCF_038502225.1 Cherax quadricarinatus
GTTGCCTCAGGTGTCAAGGGACGGTCAGAGAACCTTGGGCACTGAGACTATTCCTGTGATGGCTGCTAGTAAATGTAGTGGTTCCTCCACAGGGCGCGCCATGTTGGAAAGCTAGTACTTGAAGCAGATTATGCCTTCTTTTGTTGATGTCACCGGCCGTCTGCAGAAAGATGTCTCTGTTGCGGTTAGTGCACTCAGTCGATAGTCAGTTGTTGTGCCGTGTGTTTCGGATGGTGATAATGTAGTTGTTGAAAGTGATTCATTCATATAAAAGGTTTGTTTCTTGAATCATTCTTGCACATTGTACGTGATGGTAATATCCATCTCTTTCTTGCAAATACTGCTGCTCAGAGTGTCCGCCTCAGAGTGAATACCAACCTTGTAGACTTTGGGAACGAGTTGTCACCGGACCTGTGGGTAAGTGCTATTACTTCCAGGAAGAGTCTGTCTTTTCCACCAGTGGAAGAAAAGGATGCAGCTCCAACTGACCTGTCAGGTGAAGTCACGAGTCTTTTGCAAGTGTTAAATGAACGTAAAGGAGCTGTAGTGTTACCAAATTTTCTATCTCACCATGTTCCACTTGAACCTGTTACTATACCTATTTACGTACATGCATACACATTACCACACTGACAAGATGCTACAGCAGAAAAGTTAATCAACTAGATGCTTGATGATTGTGTCATCACACATAGCAATTCATCCTGGAATGATTGAAGCACCCAGGAAGCTGGATGCTAAAACGATTCCAGATTGTTTCCCACTTCCAGTGTTAGGAGACTTATGATTCACTATAGGAGATAATAACGTCTTCTCTACCCTGGACTTGTTACATGAGCTTTGGAAAGTCTTTCTCCACGATGATTGCCACGAGCTAATACGCTTCTCAGCTCCTACACGTTATTATTATTTCCTCAAAATGTTGTTCGGTTGGCGCTCCTCGCCTATCACATTCTCAAGGTTCATGATGAACAGTCTTAGAAGTCTCATGGGTAACGCCCTTATGATGTACTTAGACAATGTGATCGTCATGTCAGATGTGGGAACTAATCTCAAGAGACTAGATTTGGTACTTAGTAAGATGAAGAAGTCAGTTTAAAAATACACTTTTCTTAATGTCAGTTACTTAGATCAAAGATAAACTTTCTTGTTCACATAGTCACTCGTAGAGGGGTCACTCGTAGACGGGTCACTCGTAGAGAGGTCACTCGTAGACGGGTCACTCGTAGACGGGTCACTCGTAGACGGGTCACTCGTAGACGGGTCACTCGTAGAGGGGTCACTCGTAGACGGGTCACTCGTAGACGGGTCACTCGTAGACGGGTCACTCGTAGAGGGGTCACTCGTAGAGGGGTCACTCGTAGAGGGGTCACTCGTAGAGGGGTCACTCGTAGAGGGGTCACTCGTAGAGGGGTCATTCGTAGAGGGGTCACTCGTAGAGGGGTCTCTCGTAGAGGGGTCACTCGTAGAGGGGTCACTCGTAGAGGGGACTCTCGTAGAGGTGTCTCGTAGAGGGGTCACTCGTAGAGGGGTCACTCGTAGAGGGGTCACTCGTAGAGGGGTCACTCGTAGAGGGGTCACTCGTAGAGGGGTCACTCGTAGAGGGGTCACTCGTAGAGGGGACTCTCGTAGAGGGGTCTCGTAGAGGGGTCACTCGTAGAGGGGTCACTCGTAGATGGGTCACTCGTAGAGGGGTCAATTGTAGAGGGGTCACTCGTAGAGGGGTCACTCGTAGAGGGGTCACTCGTAGAGGGGTCATTCGTAGAGGGGTCACTCGTAGAGGGGTCACTCGTAGAGGGGACTCTCGTAGAGGGGTCTCGTAGAGGGGTCACTCGTAGAGGGGTCACTCGTAGACGGGTCACTCGTAGACGGGTCACTCGTAGAGGGGTCTCTCGTAGAGGGGTCTCGTAGAGGGGTCACTCGTAGAGGGGTCACTCGTAGAGGGGTCACTCGTAGAGGAGTCACTCGTAGAGGGGTCTCTCGTAGAGGGGTCTCGTAGAGGGGTCACTCGTAGAAAGGTCACTCGTAGAGGGGTCACTCGTAGAGGGGTCACTCGTAGAAGGGTCGCTCGTAGAGGGGTTGCTCGTAGAGGGGTCGCTCGTAGGGGGTCACTCATAGAGGGTTCACTCGTAGAGGGACCACTCGTAGAGGGGCCACTGGTAGAGGGGTCACTCGTAGAGAGGTCACTCGTAGAGGGGTTACGACTGACCAAACGAACTGGGCTTAGCAGGTTTCTCTAGAGTTTTCATTTGCAAACTCAAATAGTCTGGAACAAGTGTTCCAGACTATGGAACAATGGAACAATGTTCAAGATTGTGGAGCAAAATTCTTCTCCAGGCTGAGGGACTGATCATCTCAAAATTACGTCTTCAAGGGTAATGCACTGATTACATAGTCTTTACATCTCTATTGCTTCTGCTACCTTCTCTGGGCTCGACGGAGAAGCCTACTGTGTAGGCGAAACGTTTCGGAATAAAATTACCAAACTGTTGTACATGTGTGTTACTTATCAACTTGTAGATATTGTACACCATTATCATATTCAGCATCTAGCAGTACCCAGTCCATGTGTTGACACATCATGATCCACCGAGTACCTTGTTCCAGGATCAACACTCTACCGGACGATTACCAGGACTGTCTTTGACCATGCAAGAGTTGAGTCCGACTCTTGCAGACGCTGGTGTAAGGTCTGTCACATCACTGTCCACAACATTATCCACCACAGAGGACTTATATGTATATGTGTGTGTACTCGGGTGTATGTTAACCTGTATGTGTATGCTGGTGCATGTGCACATACATGTATGTGCACATGAAAATTTATTCGCACATGTATGATATATGCAATTATGAGTACATGTGTATGTTTATGCTGATGTACGTATTTCGTAGTGTATGTGCGCATTTATGTGTACATAGGTATATGTTTACACGTTTGTTTATGTAAGTGTATGTACATAATAATCTACATGTGCACATGTATGTGCAAATGCATATTTATATGATTATGTACACATGAATGTGCCTTTGCACATGTATGTATATGTAGATGTATGCGAACACGCATATGTAGGCTGGTATATGTGCACATGTCTGGAAATGTATATGTACACATGTGCAAATAAGTTTTCAGGTGTTTACATATATAACTGTATACAGCTGTATGTGCTCATGTTTGTGTATGAATGTGTTTATACAGGTATATGTGCACACACATGTACATGTGGGTGTATGTGCACACATGTACATGCGGGTGTATGTGCAAAATACATGTGCTCCTCTATTTGTGGTTGCAAGGGTCGAGTCACAGTTCCTGGCCCCGCCTCTTCGCTGATAGCTATGTGTATGCAAGTGTGTGTGTGCACATGTTCACATGTTCACATGTTCACATGTTCACATGTTTAGTCACTTGATTCTAGACTGAGAGATCAAGTATCTTGGTAAATATTTAATATTTTTTGTAAATACTTTAATACCACAATTTTTGATAAGTTCTTGAGGAGAGAGACAGTTCTATAACACTTGAGTCAGTACTGCTGTATCAGTGAGACATCTTGAAGAGAGACAGTTCTATAACACTTGAGTCAGCACTGCTGTATCAGTGAGACATCTTGAAGAGAGACAGTTCTATAACACTTGAGTCAGAACTGCTGAAACAGTGAGACATCTTGAGAGACAGTTCTATAATGCTTCCATCAGTACTACTGTATCAGTGAACATCTTGACAGTTCTATAACACTTGAGTCAGCACTGCTGTATCAGTGAGACATCTTGAGGAGAGACAGTTCTATAACACTTGAGTCAGCACTGCTGTATCAGTGAGACATCTTGAGGAGAGACAGTTCTATAATGCTTCCATCAGTACTACTGTATCAGTGAGACATCTTGAAGAGAGACAGTTCTATAACACTTGAGTCAGCACTGCTGTATCAGTGAGACATCTTGAAGAGAGACAGTTCTATAACACTTGAGTCAGCACTGCTGTATCAGTGAGACATCTTGAAGAGAGACAGTTCTATAACACTTGAGTCAGCACTGCTGTATCAGTGAGACATCTTGAAGAGAGACAGTTCTATAATGCTTCCATCAGTACTACTGTATCAGTTAGACATCTTGAGGAGAGACAGTTCTATAACACTTGAGTCAGTACTACTGTATCAGTTAGACATCTTGAGGAGAGACAGTTCTATAATGTTTCAGTCAGTACTGCTGTATCAGTGAGACATCTTGAGGAGAGACAGTTCTATAATGTTTCAGTCAGTACTGCTGTATCAGTGAGACATCTTGAGGAGAGACAGTTCTATAATGTTTCAGTCAGTACTACTGTAACAGTGAGACATCTTGAAGAGAGACAGTTCTATAATGTTTCAGTCAGTACTGCTGTATCAGTGAGACATCTTGAGGAGAGACAGTTCTATAATGCTTCAGTCAGTACTACTGTAACAGTGAGACATCTTGAGGAGAGACAGTTCTATAATGTTTCAGTCAGTACTGCTGTATCAGTGAGACATCTTGAGGAGAGACAGTTCTATAATGTTTCAGTCAGTACTGCTGTATCAGTGAGACATCTTGAGGAGAGACAGTTCTATAATGCTTCAGTCAGTACTACTGTATCAGTGAGACATCTTGAAGAGAGACAGTTCTATAATGCTTCAGTCAGTACTGCTGTATCAGTGAGACATCTTGAGGAGAGACAGTTCTACAACGCTTGAGACAATACTACTGTATCAGTGAGACATCTTGGAGAAAGACAATTCTACAACGCTTCAGTCAGTACTACTATATCAGTGAGACATCTCTGGGGACCTCTGTCAGTAAAATCTCTGGGGACCTCTATCAGTAAGACATCTCGGGGGACCTCTATCAGTGAGATCTCTGGGGACCTCTGTCAGTAAAATCTCTGGGGACCTCTATCAGTAAGACATCTCGGGGGACCTCTATCAGTGAGATCCCTGGGGACCTCTGTCAGTAAGACATCTCTGGGGACCTTTATCACTTCTAGGGAGGTAAGTATTAACGATACACCTTCCCCTTAATAGTTATTTATTTTTTTATAATCAACATAAAAGTGGTAGTGAGTCTAGATTCACAGGTTACCTATCACTGAGGTTTCCAGTGGTTCTGCAGTGAAGATGAAAATACAGCCTTACATATTTATTTTCAAACTACTGTGTTATAACATAGCTACGGAGAAAACTCTGTTAACCTTCTTCAAGGGCTGCCTGTTTATATATCTCTACATATCTTACAGATATAATCATCTGAAATAGTGAGTAACTCTCACAAAGGCTACCTGAAATATATACATTTGTTTCTCAGACTTAACTAGAAAACTCAGGGGTATAGACTCCTTCATCCTCGAGCAAGTTAACGAAGGAGGCGACCCTCTTGCGCGAGTCAACACCTTTCATGACACGCATTGTATCCAGCAGACCTAGGAGCTTCTTCAGTCCCACAAACACCGTCCCGTGGGATATATGCTCAATAACTGCATCAATCTGCAAGAAAGGGAAAATAAAACACTGGCAGGAGGAATTTCACTAGAAAATTTGTAAGAAATTAATATTAAGTCACAACGCTGTGGGTGAAATAATTCACAACAAATATAAGAATTGGAAAAATAAAAAAAAAAATTGTTTCGATTCGAGTTTGACTGCCAGGAGCGTGAATAACCAGCAGGCTCGTATGAGCGGAGACTTACTGGTGCAGCTGAACAACAAGGTCGTAAGTTGAACAACAAGGTCGTAAGTTGAACAACAAGGTCGTAAGTTGAACAACAAGGTCGTAAGTTGAACAACAAGGTAGTAAGTCAGACCAGTGTCTGGAGGTAGCAAGTACAGTGACTACACTCTCAAGAAGGGTGGCGATGTTACAGTTCAGATCTTCATTTGAACTGTGATGTCTGCACACTGCAGCTATTGGATGAGTGTTTCCATTTTTTGAGTCACGCTACCTTAGTGGAAGACGGCCGGTGTCTTACAAAAATGCCAACGAAGGCCTAATTTTTTTTAGACTATTATTCTCAAACTTTTGATGTCACTAGTGTTATCAAAGCATTGTCCTCTCAAGGACAATAAAACTTACAGCTACGAAACTAAAAGTCTCTGCAGACGGTGCACCATCCCTTCAGTGAAAAGCAGGAGCGCCATGAGTACGCTAAGAGACAACACAATAAGTGTCAGGGGCCCAAGACTGTTGAAGTACCTCCCAGCATACATAAGGGGGATTGCAAATAGACCCCTGGCTGTCTTCAAGAAGGCACTGGACAGGCACCTAAAGTCAGTACCTGACCAGCCGGACTGTGGCTCGTACGTCGGTTTACTTGCGGCCAGCTGAAACAGACTGGTTGATCAGGTCCTGATCCACCGCGAGGCCTGGCATGGACCGGGCAGCGGAAGCGGGAGCGTTGACCCCGGAACACCCTCCAGGTGTACTCCTGGAATACTTCCCTGACTGATTTTAAAAACTCAGTACAAGTGTTTTTCTTGTTGATATTAACAACGTTATTTTCTATCTTGCTAGAGATCACAGGTGTCCCACAGCCTAGTCCTTTGTCATGATCACAGGTGTCCCACAGCCTAGTCCTTTGTCATGATCACAGGTGTCCCACAGCCTAGTCCTTTGTCATGATCACAGGTGTCCCACAGCCTAGTCCTTTGTCATGATCACAGGTGTCCCACAGCCTAGTCCTTTGTCATGATCACAGGTGTCCCACAGCCTAGTCCTTTGTCATGATCACAGGTGTCCCACAGCCTAGTCCTTTGTCATGATCACAGGTGTCCCACAGCCTAGTCCTTTGTCATGATCACAGGTGTCCCACAGCCTAGTCCTTTATCATGATCACAGGTGTCCCACAGCATAGTCCTTTGTCATGATCACAGGTGTTCCACAGCCTAGTCCTTTGTCATGATCACAGGTGTCCCACAGCCTAGTCCTTTGTCATGATCACAGGTGTCCCACAGCCTAGTCCTTTGTCATGATCACAGGTGTCCCACAGCCTAGTCCTTTGTCATGATCACAGGTGTCCCACAGCCTAGTCCTTTGTCATGATCACAGGTGTCCCATAGCCTAGTCCTTTGTCAAGATCACAGGTGTCCCACAGCCTAGTCCTTTGTCAAGATCACAGGTGTCCCACAGCCTGGTCCTTTGTAATGATCACAGGTGTCCCACAGCCTAGTCCTTTGTCATGATCACAGGTGTCCCACAGCCTAGTCCTTTGTCAAGATCACAGGTGTCCCACAGCCTAGTCCTTTGTCAAGATCACAGGTGTCCCACAGCCTAGTCCTTTGTCAAGATCACAGGTGTCCCACAGCCTAGTCCTTTGTCAAGATCACAGGTATCCCACAGCCTAGTCCTTCGTCAAGATCACTGGTGTCCCACAGCCTAGTCCTTTGTCATGATCACAGGTGTCCCACAGCCTAGTTCTCTGCCAAGATTACTATCCTAATGAATCTGTTCTTACGTACAATAACATTCCTAACTTGAGTCTTAGCCCCGGCTGTGTTTCAATAAATGATTGAATTTCACAGCGCTTATTTAAAGCTCAGTATTAACACTGTCGGCTCAGAACTGATGGACGTGGATTTAATCAGGTAAGAGTACAGACTGGTGCATGTCTCTCTACACCTACTGCCTATGTTCACCAGCAGTAAGTAGGTACAACTCACAACTAACCCAGATGTTGGAGATAAATCATTAGATGATGTATCGGCCCGTCCTGGCCCACTGTGTGGGTGATAGTCAACTGTTGTGGGACAAAACTTCGCATTTAAGTGAGCTAAATTAGAGTAACAGCTCTTATTTTACAAATTCACCAGTGTAATCTTCAGAACGTGCGTGACTTGGCATGACTTTATCTTCTCACCTTACTCTGCCTTCACTTGATATTTAGCTTCACCTTCCTAATTCACGATCTGATAATGGTCTAAAACGGACAGAAATACAATCCTCCTTTAATTTCCATATTTCTAAGTTGTGGATGTGTTGTGAATTGTTTCAGCTACAGTGCTGTGGCTTTTATTAATGATGTTAATGAAGATAAATGAGGTATATTTAATTATTGGGTCAACATTTGTTTCGTCGATATTTGAAGATTCCCGACGATTTAACGTACGACTTCAAATATATTATGTACCACGTATCACTGTATAACTCAGGTCGTCCTACAATACATGTTTTATGAATTTTCACAAATATTTAAGACATTATACACAGTATGTTTACAAGACTAGCAATTAGAAAATGTGCATCCTTATTAAGAAAGATATATTGATATGTACTTACTTCTTCAGGAGTTAGCGCCTGAGACTCGTCCAAGACAATCCTGATATCGTCTTGGTGTGCAATATAGGGAACTCTTAAGACAGCTGTGAACACTGAAAGAAGACCCAGTTCTTCCAGAACACTGCGGCGCTTAGACGTACAGATGACGAGCAGTTTACGCCCTTTGGGAGGCGACGATGAGAGAAGAGAATACATAGCGTCAAGAACCAGGGACTGGTAGCGGGGACCAATGGGAGAGTAGCCCATCAAGTGCTCCAGATCATTCATGAAAATGCAACTCAGTTCTGAGCGATAAGCGTCATCAAATATCTTATTAATACGGAAACACTTGGAAGATTCCATAAATCCAACCATTTCACGAGAATTAATAACTTTGATGAAGGGAAAATCAGAGTTCTTTGCTAAGTAGGCTGCCAGTGCTGATGTTCCTGCTGTTGGTGCTCCCTCAAGTAATAAACAGAGACGATTGCTTGTTTCTGGAGATCGTGCTTGCCTCACAAACATCAATCCCTTTTCAACTAACTCTCTAGTTGAACCCCAGTTAATAATTCCTCGCTCGATAAACTTGGAGAGTGCTTCATCACTTGTGCCAAGTGATGGCTTGACATCATTTTCAAGGGAATATATGAAGTCAGCTCGAGTAATCTTCAGTTTATCTATTGCATTAGGATCTACTTCAATTTTATTTCCCAAATGAATATACCTCTTGAGTGCAGATGATGAAGCTGCCTTCACCAGACCTTCAAGTTCAGCACCAGAGAAGTTCTTGGTCAGAGAAGCAATCTCTTGCAAGTCAACATCACGATCAAGCTTGTTGTGCTCTATCATTTTTGCTGTTTTGATTTTGAGAATATCAAAACGCCCTTGTTCATCCGGAAGACTAATCTCAACTTGAATTTCTAGTCTGCCTGGTCTAAGCAACGCTTCATCCATCATATCTTTCCTGTTAGTCATGCCAATCACCAAGATATTGTTCAACTGTTCCACTCCATCAATCTTAGATAACAGCTGGTTAACAACTGTGTCATTCACACCAGTATTGCCAGCTACAGAACCTCTTTGTTTACAGATTGCATCTATCTCATCAAAAATGATTATGTGCAAACCAGAATTAGGACCCATCCTCTTTTCTTCTTCTTCCGCCTCAGCGAACAAGCGACGAATATTGGCCTCTGACTCTCCCACATACTTGTCTAATATCTCAGGACCATTAACAATTTTAGGTTCTCGAGCGTTGAGCATCTTTCCTATCTGACGGGCCATTAGTGTCTTGCCAGTCCCTGGAACACAAGCATTTATTTTTCTGTCAGTTATAAAGTGGAATGTAAATAGAAACTACAGTATTAATTTGTATGCTAAGTTTAACCCCCCTAGAAATAAAACAGAGATACTTAATAAAAAACAGATTGCAGAAAAAAATGAATGATAAATCGTGATTTTTTCATTAATGATACTACAGTATAACCGGAACAGGAACGGTCGTTGCAAGGAACAGTGTATGTTCTGCCGTGGCCTGGGCCTGATAGTGGTGTCCCTCACTGATGATGGTAGTGGAGACAGTGGTTCATACTAGGAATTTGGTTTTGGAAGGACTGTGACCAAATATATATCTGCGAAACATCAAGAGGCTTCCACACACTCATTCTGAACACCAGTACCCCAGCATCACTGTCCACTTGACTAACACCTGTGTTGCACCCACAACCTGCAACCATCACCTGATCAGTTAAGAGGACGCACCACTCAGTGACAAAGAAGACAATCAGAAATGCAGGATGCTGGACTCATCACTCACCAATGTATCAAGCAATATAAATCAGAATAAAGGTTAATCTGCCACAGCTGAGCTTCTTGATCGGTTTCCGGCACAGCAAGGCAATAGAACATTCGTTTATTATACCCTCTTCCTCTCCATGTTCACGTCTCTATCGACTCCCTTGATTTACCCCTTATTAACGTTCACCTGCTTCTGACTTTTTCCTCCATCCTCGGGAGGTTCCACTTATTCATATTTGGTCCTCCTCACTTCCATGTGTGTAAACTCACTTGCCTACTACAACGCTCACTCTTTATTAAACACTTTCATTGTCAGCATAGTTGCTGATCCCTTGTATATGTATATGTTATCTGAGTATTATAGTACCATCCATATGTTTTACATAGTTGACCCCTTGCTAGCTTGCGTGATGTCACGTGATGCCTCATGAGAGCACTGTGCTCCCAGCCTCGTGCTCACTCCACGTTTAGGTCTACAACAGGCAACACAGGTAGGCTAGGCCTCTCCCTCTCACACTCTGCTAATATATGTGTTACCATCCAACGACTGTGTTTAACTCCAACCATCACATCTCCACGAACCCTCCGATAAGTGGTGCCAGTGGTGAGCGCGTAAATTTGATATTTGCGCAGATGTATGGAGACAGTTTCTGTCAGCTGGCGACAGACATTTTGTGTCGCCAGCAGGCTTAGCCTAGCAGCCAGCTACCCAAGCAAGCGTTCACCAGCCTGTTTGCTTCCTGCTTACTGGTCAGTCTTTGTGTCTTAGTGTTTATCTACTTATTTGCATTACTTTCGAGGGGTTGACCTGGGTTTGCAAATTAAGCCAAGCCACCAAGCCAATCTGTGGGGGGGAGTCATGCAGCCTATGCCATCCAGCCTGTCTTAAGTACCTGCCTTGCCTGCTAAGCCAGCTTTCCACCCCTGCTGTGCTCATCGTTACAAATTCTCAAGCCAGTCTGTGTGAAGGGTTAAGCCAGCAAGCCAGTCAACTAACCCAGGTGCCTAACCCAGTACTCAAGTAAGCCATGTGAGTTCCAGCCTTCACCATCACTTGTGCTCCAAGTTCCAAGCCATCCTGAGTGCTTTACCATCCCTGTGGTGTTGTGGTATTTTGTGGGTTTTTAAGCCAGCCTGGCTTAGCATATCCTCGTGCCTAGTGCGGGTGTACCCAAAGCACATGGATTACACTGTTTTCCTGTAGGCCCAGCCACCATGCGGTGTCGCTGCCTCAATCACCCACACCTTCCTACTACCACTGTTTTTTTTTTTTTACCCTTATAACGGGTCCTAGCGCCTTATTTTACGGACCACATAGGGGGTCAAAATGCAAGATTGTTTCTTCGTCCCTGTGCGCCAATGTAAAAGCCTCCTGTGTGAGTTTATCGTTGATTTAAGCGCAAATTCTTCGAAACACAACGTGTTTGAGAGTAGTGGAGAGCCACGCCAGCAACAATCACTCATCTCCAACCATCACATCTCCACAAACCCTCTCGACAAGTGGTGGCAGCCCTCTCCCTCTCACACTCTGCTAATATATGTGTTACCATCCAACGACTGTGTTTAACTCCAACCATCACATCTCCATGAACCCTCCAACATCATTCTCATTCCAATGCTATGGGTCTAAATTCCTGACTGGGTCGGGTATGCAGCTATCTTTTTCCCCCTTGATAGAATAATCCAAGGTTATTGACTAGAATCGGCCAGTGAGTTTACAGTAGAGTTATATGAAGTTCTCACTGCTATCATACACACTGCGTCCATGTCCTCCTCATCGTACGTGATTTTTCAGACTCCTAAAGTGCATTATAGGCTATCTAGAAATTCGACTCTCCTCATCCCATAGTCCATAGGTTTAGTTATGTTGCATTTCTAGTTGGAACAGAGAAGTTTGTTACTGCTATGTTCCTAGACGCGTCGATGTCTGGGTCAATGAACAAGCAGACTCAGCAGCTTGATTAGCTATTTAGGATCTCCCGATCTGTTGTGGTTCAAACTGAAGCACAGCAGATTTTTTTCTATCTTGAACCACATTTAGGATACTTGCTGTCTTCTCACCAGGGTCATGTCTGGGAGACTACGCTCTCCCACTTACATAGGTGTCAGACACACGACTTACTCACGGAAACCATATAGAGTAACAACTAGCACTGCTCTGCATGGACTCTTAGGTGGCACTGTAAGTCCACCATATCTTAATAGACTGCTAAGTTTATTAGCTGGCACACAGAATTCACTTCGAACGTCTCTGCCTCCCTAACATACTCACTGACCTCGCTGAAAGTCTACCCTCTGATGCTGACTTTCTCTTCAATCACTCCTAACATTCATACATCCATACTGTAACACTATCAATCTTTCTAGTCTAGAGCTAAAATGGATTAAAATAATAATCCCATCTGTTTCTCATGTTCACTCACAATAAAGCAGATAATGAGGAAAAAAGAATATCTTATATATTGCTTCGAGATGAAATGAGGTAAAATAACTGTTCTTAGCATATGAATGTGACGGTGTAACAATATGAATGTGACGGTGTAACAATATGGATGTGACGGTGTAACAATATGAATGTGACGGTGTAACAATATGAATGTGACGGTGTAACAATATGAATGTGACGGTGTAACAATATGAATGTGACGGTGTAACAATATGAATGTGACGGTGTAACAATATGAATGTGACGGTGTAACAATATGAATGTGACGGTGTAACAATATGAATGTGACGGTGTAACAATATTAATGTGACGGTGTAACAATATGAATGTGACGGTGTAACAATATGAATGTGACGGTGTAACAATAAGAATGTGACGGTGTAACAATATGAATGTGACGGTGTAACAATATGAATGTGACGGTGTAACAATATGAATGTGACGGTGTAACAATATGAATGTGACGGTGTAACAATATTAATGTGACGGTGTAACAATATGAATGTGACGGTGTAACAATATGAATGTGACGGTGTAACAATATGAATGTGACGGTGTAACAATATGAATGTGACGGTGTAACAATATGAATGTGACGGTGTAACAATATGAATGTGACGGTGTAACAATATGAATGTGACGGTGTAACAATATGAATGTGACGGTGTAACAATATGAATGTGACGGTGTAACAATATGAATGTGACGGTGTAACAATATGAATGTGACGGTGTAACAATATGAATGTGACGGTGTAACAATATGAATGTGACGGTGTAACAATATGAATGTGACGGTGTAACAATATGAATGTGACGGTGTAACAATATGAATGTGACGGTGTAACAATATGAATGTGACGGTGTAACAATATGAATGTGACGGTGTAACAATATGAATGTGACGGTGTAACAATATGAATGTGACGGTGTAACAATATGAATGTGACGGTGTAACAATATGAATGTGACGGTGTAACAATATGAATGTGACGGTGTAACAATATGAATGTGACGGTGTAACAATATGAATGTGACGGTGTAACAATATTAATGTGACGGTGTAACTATGAATGTGACGGTGTAACAATAATAATGTGACGGTGTAACAATATTAATGTGACGGTGTAACAATATTAATCTGACGGTGTAACAATATGAATGTGACGGTGTAACAATATGAATGTGACGGTGTAACAATATGAATGTGACAGTGTAACAATATGGATGTGACGGTGTAACAATATGAATGTGACGGTGTAACAATATGAATGTGACAGTGTAACAATATGGATGTGACGGTGTAACAATATGAATGTGACGGTGTAACAATATTAATGTGACGGTGTAACAATATTAATGTGACGGTGTAACAATATTAATGTGACGGTGTAACAATATTAATGTGACGGTGTAACAATATGAATGTGACGGTGTAACAATATGAATGTGACGGTGTAACAATATGAATGTGACAGTGTAACAATATGGATGTGACGGTGTAACAATATGAATGTGACGGTGTAACAATATGAATGTGACAGTGTAACAATATGAATGTGACGGTGTAACAATATGAATGTGACAGTGTAACAATATGGATGTGACGGTGTAACAATATGAATGTGACGGTGTAACAATATGGATGTGACGGTGTAACAATATGGATGTGACGGTGTAACAATATGGATGTGACGGTGTAACAATATGACTAGTTACCAGTCCTTCCACTGAATACTGTTGAGTCAGACAGTACTCACCTAGTTGTATTTTCATAGTTGTGGCTGCGGGGGTCGAGTCACAGC
>NW_027201059.1:0-14309 GCF_038502225.1 Cherax quadricarinatus
CTGATCCATTGCAGTGCCTTTCCAGTTATACGTGCCTGATCCTCTAGCTTCTGCGCTAATCTCTTGTGAGGAACTGTGTCGAAGGCCTTCTTGCAGTCCAAGAAAATGCAATCAACCCACCCTTCTCCCTCGTGTCGTACTTGTGTTACTTTGTCATAAAACTCCAGAAGGTTTGTGACGCAGGATTTGCCTTCCATGAATCCGTGCTGGTTGTCGTTTATACTATTGTTCCATTCCAGATGCTCTATCACTCTCCTCCTGATAATCTTCTCTATGACTTTGCATACTATACAAGTCAGTGACACAGGTCTCTAGTTTAGCACCTCTTTTCTGTCTCCTTTTTTTAAAAATGGGAACTACATTTGCCGTCTTCCATACCTCAGGTAGTTGCCCAGTTTCATGGGAAGTGTTGAAGATTGTGGTTAGTGGCACACACAGCATTTCTGCTCCCTCTCTAAGGGCCCACGGGTAGATGTCTGGTCCCATTGCCTTTGAAGTATCAAGGTCACTTAGCAGCTTATTCACCTCCTGCTCAGTTGTGTGTATGTCATCCAACACTTGTTGGTATATTCCTTGTTGGTGTCCCCCTCTGTTCTGTCTTGCCAGAGTCCTTCTTGTCTCCACTGTAAATACTTTCTTAAATCTCGTGTTGAGCTCCACACATATCTCTTGATCGTTTCTTCTGAGTTCCTCACCTTTCCTAAGCCTGATCACCTGGTCTTTGACTGTTTTTTTTTTTCTCCGAATGTGGCTATACAGCAGTTTTGGGTCAGACTTGACTGTCGATGCTATGTCATTTTTGTACTGTCGCTCGGCCTGCCTCCTTATCTGTGCATACTCGTTTCTGGCTCTAATGCACTTAGTTTTTGCCTCCCTACACCTTCGGGTAAACCAAGGACTCGCTTTGGTCTTCCCATTATTTCTGTTGCCTTAAGAGCAAACCTTTCCTCTGCCTCCTTGCATTTTGTTGTTGCATATTCCATCATTTCGTTTACTGACTTTCCTACCAGTTCTCTGTCCCACTGAACCTCCTGCAGGAAGTTCCTCATTCCTGTGTAATCCCCTCTTTTATAGTATGGCTTTACCCATTCAACTCCTGTTACTCTCTCCACTTGTAACTCTACTATGTAATCAAAGCTGAGAACCAAGTGATCACTAGCTCCTAGGGGCCTCTCATATGTGATGTCCTAGATGTCTGAACTGCTCAGGGTGAGCACAAGGTCCAGTCTTGCTGATTCATCTTCCCCTCTCTCTCTGGTAGTGTCCCTGACATGTTGATGCATGAGGTTTTCCAGTACCACATCCATCATCTTGGCTCTCCATGTTTCGGGACCCCCATATGGCTCCAAGTTTCCCTAATCGAGCTCCCTGTGGTTGAAATCGCCCATAACCAGTAACTTTGCTGTACTCGAGTGAGCTCTTCGCGCGCGCGCGCGCGTGTGTGTGTGTATGCATTTGTGTGTCTGGGTGTGACTGTGTTCTTTTTCTTATTTAGCAAAACTGTGTACAACCACAGTGTGTTGCTACCGTACTTTATGTGACCGTTACACAGTGGGAAAAAGGCGATTTACGTTTCCATTACGCAGAGAGGCTTTCATACACAGAGTTGAAGTCTGCCACAAACAGAGCTGGGAGACTTCAGCAGGTTCATATCTGTGTCTGTGAGGAAAGAGATATGGGTGCTGAGCAGACTTATTAAGCCGATTGCTGTGTTTAGATGATCTGTGCAACTAATGTGGCAATATTTCGCTCTCCAAAGCGGAACGTTGCTGCAGTAAATGATCTGTTATTCCTATATGGTCTTCTGGGGGTTCAACGTCCCCGCGACTAGGTCTTTAACCAGGTCTCATGGTGGATCAGGGCCTGATCAACCAGGGTGTTACTGTTGGCCACACGCAAACCGACGTACGAACCACAGGCCGGCTAGTCAAGTAATGACTTAAAGTACCTGTCCAGCTCCCTCTTGAAGACATCGAGAGTCTATTGGCAATCCCCCTTATGTATGCTGATAGGTAGCTGAACAGTCCTGGTGCACTTGAGATATGTCCCTTAGCGTATTCATGGCGCCCCTACTTTTCATTGGGGGATGTTGCGCCGGCTGCTGAGTCTTTTGTTTTCGTAGGGAGTGATTTCCGTGTGCAGATTTGGGACTAGTCCCTCTAAGATTTCCCAAGTTCTCTGTATATTCTCCAGGTCTGCGATTTGAAGAGAATCATCAGTGACTTTCCATCCTTTGTTTTGAAGGTTCTCATTCATCTGATCATTATCCTAGCAGGTTATGGTTGAATATTTTATTTCAGTCTATGTTTTATATTTGCAGGAAAATAATAAATTCATTAATGAGAAATAATATAGCCTTGGAGGAAACATTAAAAATAACTTAAATGTGAAACTTATAACTTCCCAGTTTATTTATAAGGGACTGCAAGTGCTGATGCGCTTTCAAATAATTTCTTCAGAATCACACCGATGCTTCCTTCCGTCTCTGACCACGTTTTTAGAATGGGAACGATGAGAAGGAGAAAGAAAAGGCTGGGAGTAGTGGTGGGGGGGGGGTAGAAGGCCTGGATGTTAGTCTATGGTGAGGGATGGTGAGGGGAAGAATAGAAGGCCTGGATGTTAGTCTATGGTGAGGGATGGTGAGGGGGAGTAGAAGGCCTGCATGTTAGTCTATGGTGAGGGATGGTGAGGGGAAGAATAGAAGGCCTGGATGTTAGTCTATGGGGGGAAGGTGAAGGGGAGAGTAGAAGGCCTGGATGTTAATCTATGGTGATGGAAGGTGAGGGGGGGAGAGTAGAAGGCCTGGATGTTAGTCTATGGTGAAGGTGAGGGGGAGAGTAGAAGACCTGAATGTTAGTCTATGGGGGGGGAAGGTGAAGGGGAGAGTAGAAGGCCTGGATGTTAGTCTATGGTGAGGGAAGGTGAGGGGAAGAGTAGAAGGCCTGGATGTTATCACACTCACACACACACATACACACACACACACACACACACACACACACACACACATATACACACATACACACACACACCTCAACCCCAATATTCTTGCATGACCACAATGATAGAAAAGAAACTAAAGGTTTGGTACACAAACGCGGATGGAATAACGAATAAACATGAGGAGTGGAATGAAAGAATCAGTGAAAAATCCCCAGACATCATAGCAGTCACAGAAACAAAACTCGCTGAGACAATAACAGACACAATCTTCCCAACAGGATATCAGATCCTGAGGAAAGATAGAAGGAGTAGAGGGGGAGGAGGGGTTGCACTGCTCATAAAACACCAATGGGGATTTGAGGAAATGGAAGGCATGGACATGATTGGAGAAAGAGACTACATTGTAGGTACAATTCAGTCCGGAGAACATAAAGTAGTCATTGGAGTGATGTATAACCCACCACAGAACTGCAGGAGGCCAAGAGAGGAGTACGAAGAAAACAACAGGGTGATGGTGGACACACTGGCTGAGGTGGCAAGAAGAGCTCACTCGAGCAGAGCAAAGTTACTGGTAATGGGCGATTTCAACCACAGGGAGATCGACTGGGAAAACCTGGAGCCACATGGGGGTCCCGAAACATGGAGAGCCAAGATGATGGATGTGGTACTTGAAAACCTCATGCATCAACATGTCAGGGACACAACCAGAGAGAGAGGGGAGGATGAGCCAGCAAGACTGGATCTTGTGTTCACCCTGAGCAGTTCAGACATTGAGGACATCACTTACGAGAGGCCCCTTGGAGCTAGCGATCATGTGGTTCTGAGTTTTGACTATATAGTAGAGTTACAAGTGGAGAAGGTAACAGGAACTGAAGGGGACAGGCCAAACTATAAAAGGGGGGACTACACAGGTATGAGAAACTTCCTGCAGGAGGTTCAGTGGGACAGAGAAATGGTAGGAAAATCAGTAAACGAGATGATGGAATATGTGGCAACAAAGTGCAAGGAGGCAGAGGAAAGTTTTGTTCCCAAGGGAAACAGAAATAATAGGAAGACCAAAACGAGTCCTTGGTTTACCCGAAGGTGTAGGGAGGCAAAAACTAAGTGCAACAGAGAATGGAAAAGGTACAGGAGGCATAGGACCCAGGAAAACAAGGAGATTAGTAGAAGAGCCAGAAACGAGTATGCGCAGATAAGGAGGGAGGCCCAGCGACAGTATGAAAACGACATAGCATCGAAAGTCAAATCTGACCCGAAACTGCTGTATAGCCACATTAGGAGGAAGACAACAGTCAAGGACCAGGTGATAAGGCTGAGGAAAGAAGGTGGAGAACTCACAAGAAACGATCAAGAGGTATGTGAGGAGCTCAACACGAGATTTAAGGAAGTATTTACAGTAGAGACAGGAAGGACTCTGGGGGGACAGACCAGATGGGGACACCAGCAAGGAATACACCAACAAGTGTTGGACGACATACATACAGATGAGGAGGAGGTGAAGAAACTGCTAAGGGACATCGATACCTCAAAGGCAATGGGACCGGACAACATCTCTCCGTGGGTCCTTAGAGAGGGAGCAGATATGTTGTGCGTGCCACTTACCACAATCTTCAACACATCCCTGGAAACTGGGCAACTACCTGAGGTATGGAAGACGGCAAATGTAGTTCCCATTTTCAAAAAAGGAGACAGAAAAGAGGCACTAAACTATAGACCTGTGTCATTGACGTGTATAGTATGCAAAATTATGGAGAAGATTATCAGGAGGAGAGTGGTGGAGCACCTGGAACGGAACAGGAGTATAAATGCCAACCAGCACGGATTCACGGAAGGCAAATCCTGTGTCACAAACCTTCTGGAGTTTTATGATAAAATAACAGAAGTAAGACAAGAGAGAGAGGGGTGGGTTGATTGCATCTTCTTGGACTGCAAGAAGGCCTTTGACACAGTTCCTCACAAGAGATTAGTGCAGAAGCTAGAGCATCAGGCGCATATAACAGGAAGGGCACTGCAATGGATCAGAGAATACCTGACAGGGAGGCAACAACGAGTCATGGTACGTAATGATGTATCACAGTGGGCACCTGTGACGAGCGGGGTCCCACAGGGGTCGGTCCTAGGACCAGTGCTATTTTTGGTATATGTGAACGACATGACGGAAGGGTTAGACTCAGAAGTGTCCCTGTTTGCAGATGATGTGAAGTTAATGAGGAGAATTAAATCTGATGAGGACCAGGCAGGACTTCAAAGAGACCTGGACAGACTGGACACCTGGTCCAGCAAATGGCTTCTCGAATTTAATCCTGCCAAATGCAAAGTCATGAAGATAGGGGAAGGGCACAGAAGACCACAGACAGAGTATAGGCTAGGTGGCCAAAGACTGCAAACCTCACTCAAGGAGAAAGATCTTGGGGTGAGTATAACACCGAGCATGTCTCCGGAAGCACACATCAATCAGATAACTGCTGCAGCATATGGGCGCCTGGCAAACCTGAGAACAGCATTCCGATACCTTAGTAAGGAATCATTCAAGACACTGTACACCGTGTATGTCAGGCCCATACTGGAGTATGCAGCACCTGTTTGGAACCCGCACTTGATAAAGCACGTCAAGAAACTAGAGAAAGTACAAAGGTTTGCGACAAGGTTAGTTCCAGAGCTAAGGGGAATGTCCTATGAAGAAAGATTAAGGGAAATCGGCCTGACGACACTGGAGGACAGGAGGGTCAGGGGAGACATGATAACGACATATAAAATACTGCGTGGAATAGACAAGGTGGACAAAGACAGGATGTTCCAGGGAGGGGACACAGAAACAAGAGGCCACAATTGGAAGTTGAAGACACAAATGAGTCAGAGAGATAGTAGGAAGTATTTCTTCAGTCATAGAGTTGTAAGGCAGTGGAATAGCCTAGAAAATGACGTAGTGGAGGCAGGAACCATACACAGTTTTAAGACGAGGTTTGATAAAGCTCATGGAGCGGGGAGAGAGAGGGCCTAGTAGCAACCGGTGAAGAGGCGGGGCCAGGAGCTAGGACTCGACCCCTGCAACCACAAATAGGTGAGTACAAATAGGTGAGTACAGGGAGAGTGACCCTAGGTGAGTACACACAATATTTATATAAATATTTAGCCATTAATTAGCATCATGTAACTATTTAAACATCACCAAAGTCAATAAAACATTGCAGAGTCGAACCAGCTCACGCAAATGAAACAAAATGGTTACAGAATTTTGGATTAAAAACACTTCGTATTAAAAAAGTATTCAAATATGAAAAATTTACATCTATGTATGATACCCACACTTCCAATTCCCCCCTCCCTCCCTCCCTCCCTCCCTTCCCGTCTCGCTTTCCCTCCTCTTCCATTTCCACAATTTCCCCATTCTCCCTTCCCTCCGATTTCCATGTATCCGTCCGCTACCCCCATCTAATTTAACTTTCACCCTCCCTTCTAATCTCCCTTTCACTTCTATCTAATATCTCCCTCCCGCTTCCTTATTCAATCTTCTTACCCCTCTTTCTCTCTCTCAAATCCCCCTTCCCCTCCAATCTCCCGCTGCCTTCTTCCTCAAATCTCCTTTTCTCTTCCCCTCAGTGTTCATTTTCAATCCTTTTCCTCTCATCTCCCACATCCTCCAGACTTCCACTCTCCCCCTCCCATAAAATCCTCCTCTCAGTCTCTTCTCAGCTTCTCCCTTCACTCTCAGCTCTCTTCCCAATCCACTTAAATCTCTTTTCGCTCTTCTTCACCTAAAATCGAGAAAACCTTTGCAGCGTTTGTGTTTGAATTAGAAAATAAGATGACATCGTCAAGGCAGGTGAGTAGAACCGAAGGGATAAAAAGAGGTGAATGGATGAGGTGGACTGTGAGAACTTGGGACGGGCGGAGAGCATCTGTCACTGATGACAACAGAAGAGATAATGAACAGATAAACTTAAAACGTATGGTCACGCTAGAGTAGGAATGATATAAACACCAACTGATACATACAGTACACAACACCACACACACACACACACACACACACACACACACACACACACACACACACACACACACACACACACACACACACACACACACACACACACACACACACACACACACACACACACACACACACACACAATAAACATGAGGAGTGGAATGAAAGAATCACACACACAGTCACAGAAACACTGAGACAATAACAGACACAATCTTCCCAACAGGATATCAGATCCTGAGGAAAGATAGAAGGAGTAGAGGGGGAGGAGGGGTTGCACTGCTCATAAAACACCGATGGGGATTTGAGGAAATGGAAGGCATGGACATGATTGGAGAAAGAGACTACATTGTAGGTACAATTCAGTCCGGAGAACACACACACACACACACACACACACACACACACACAGAGGGATAAGGGGGACAAGATAACGACATATAAAATACATGAGAGGAATTGACAAGGTGGATAGGGACAGGATGTTTCGGAGATGGGACTCAGCAACACGGCGTCACAGTTGAAATTTGAAATATTTCTTAAGTCAAAGTGGAATAGTGGAGCACCTTTGAGCACGGATCACAGAAGGCAAATCCTGTGTCACAAACCTTCTGGAGTTTTATGATTAACAGAAGAGACAGTTCCTCACTTTATTATGGATCAGAGAATACCTCCTCTTGAATCCTACAACCACAATCTCAACATGAGATTTTAAGAAGTATTTATAGTGAAGACAGGAAAGACTCCAGGAAGTCAGAATAGGGGGAAGGGAGGGGGATGGGTACACCAGCAAGCGATACACCAATAAGTGCTGGATGAAATACACAGAACCGAGGAGGTGAAGAAGCTGCTATGTGAACTTAATACCTCCAAGGCGGTAGGACCGGACATCTCTCCGTGGGCCGTTAGAGAGGGAGCAGAGATGCTGTGTGTGCCACTAATAAAAATCTTCAACACTTCCATTGAAACTGGGCAACTACCTGAAGTATGGAAGATGGCAAATGTAGTCCCAATCTTTAAGAAAGGAGACAGACATGAGGCATTAAACTACAGACCTGTGTCACTGACGTTTATAATGTGCAAAGTCATGGAGAAGAATATCAGGAGGAGTGGTGGAGCACCTGGAAAGAAACAAGGTAATAAATGACTACCAGTAATGTTTCAGGGAAGGACAATCATGCGTCACAAACCTACTGGAGTTTTATGACTATGTAATGGAAGTAAGACAAGAGAGAGAGGGGGTGGATACATTGTATTTTCATGGACTGCAAGAAGGTCTTCGACACAGTTCCTCACAAGAGGCTAATGCGAAAGCAAGAAGATCAGGCACGCATAACAGGAAAGACACTGCAATGGATCAGAGAATACCTGACAGGGAAGCAACAACCAGTCATGGTACGTGACGAGGTGTCAGAGTGTGCGCCTGTGACGAACGGGGTTCCACAGGGGTCAGTCCTAGGAATTGTTCTGTTTTTGGTATATGTGAATGACGTGACGGAAGGGATAGACTCAGAAGTGTCCTTGTTTGCAGATGATGTGAAGTTAATGAGAAGAATTAAATCGGATGAGGATACAACATTATCCTCATCCAATTTAATTCTTCTTGAGGACATTAATGTCCTCAAGTTTTCCATACATGACTAGTTGAAATTTCTCTTCATTGAACTTCATATTGTTTTGAGTGGCCCATTTGAAGATTTGGTTGATCTTCACTTGGAGTCTTACGGTGTCTTCGATGGAGGACACTCTCCTGGCAATTCGAGTGTCATCCGCAAAGGAAGACATGGAGCTACAGTTTACATCTCTATCTATGTCAGATATGAGGATGAAGAATAGGATGGGAGCAAGTACTGTGCCTTGTGGAACAGAGCTTTTCATCATAGCTGCCTCAGACTTTACTCTGTTTACTGTTGCTCCCTGTGTTCTATTTGTTAGGAAGTTATAGATCCATCTACGAACTTTGAAGAAGGATATTTTATTGGTGTTCATGTCTTTTAATATAGATGTAATTTTCTCCCACAGGTGTATCTCGTTTGGGCAGACCCAAAAACATTTCTCTGATTTTATCTCAAAAGTGGTTGCTGGTTTAAAGTTCCCGCATGACCCATGGGATCATTTGCCACAGGGATTGCATGCATTCCAGGCATGACTTCAACAATTACCCTTTCTGCAGACTACGTAGATTTTCTACAGCTGGCAGCTTCTACAGATGGTGACTGCTGGCATCTTCTACAGCTGGTGACTGCTGGCAGCTTCTACAGCTGGTGACTGCTGGCAGCTTCTACAGCTGGTGATGCTTCTACAGATGGTAACTGCTGGCAGGTTCTACAACTGTTGAGGAACTGGTGGTCTGTAGCACCTCACCTCTTACATCTTAGGTTTTGGGCAATTATAGATCACTGCATTTAGCTTTTCTAGTACTGTACTTCGTTTTTCTAGTAATATTGTACTAGAAAATCTATGTTGTTAGTAATGGTAGCAATGGTGTGAGGATTTACTAAAGGAAATGTTATCTGTAGTGTAAACTGTTTACCGTTGTGTATATTGTGTTCACTGGCAACTCTGCTGTTAGTAAGTAAGTAAGTAAGTAATAGTAAATTTACCTTTTCGTGTTTCAGGTACACACTGTAAATACAGTTACATAGAATTATCATACATAGCAGCATATGTGTAGAGACTCCTAGGATAACCTGGTAAAAAAGTCAGACAGAGTGACTTATTTCCATTGGGGCTTCCTTTTCTTATTTATCTTTCTTATTTCCATGTCCTGTATATTCTTTTAATAGTTCCACAAGATCTGTGCACCTTTTCGTGTTTCCACTGTATTGTACTCTGTGGTATCACTGTACATATGTAGGACTAGCTGTAGGGAGAAATTTTTCAACAACCGGCTCGTGTGGTAGGATCCTAGCGACTCCTGGCAAGTAAATACACGACTGGTATCCACTAGGCCTATTTCAAAAGATTACACTCTTATTTACCACCACGACATTTATTTTGGTATCTTATCTATACACTATGCACCACTGTGATGTACACTGTATCCCTATGTATGACGCTCTATTTTCAGGGAGGCTTTCTTATGTCTCGCAGAGATTATACTAAGTTCATTTTTTAAGTAGTAAGCTGGTAGACAGCAGCCAACCAGGGAGGTACTACCGAGAGTGAAACAGAAGCCTGTAACTGTTTTACATGATGGCAGGATTGTTTTGCATAATTCACTAGAGAACAGACTGAACAAGAGGTGGTATTAACTAAAGAATTTCCTCCTTGAACCAATGTTAGTCAAGAAATTAAAGAGATTGTTAATTAATTTATTGAAGACGTTGTTGAGAGAGATAGAACAGTTATTGTTGTCCGTCGTGTTGAAAAATAAATAAAATCACGAACAGAAAAAATCAAAGAGAATGGACTTGTCATAAATAACATTACAAAATTCATAGATTTAGATTGCCAAGAGCAAATTTTGCCCTATAGGAGAATTGAAAAATGGGCTTAATCTTTAAAAATATTAACACGTAGATTAAGCAAAAGTAAGAGATTTTACAAATCGCAAAGGACATCAAGGATTTAAATTTTTGTAGGGATAACTAAGACAAAATCTTTCTTTGGAGGATAAAGTGAAAACAAAAGATTTCATAAACATTGCTCAGAGGTTTAATGATGGTAGAAGTGACTAACGAAACATTTTTTTTCTTTTACAGAGTAAGAGGACCATAAAAGCATCACATGGTTTTTTAAACTTTGTCTCTCGGTAACTAAACTGAAAATGCTAATTTTAAATAAGGTTTTATTTAAGATACATAACTCGGTGTGGAGAAGAGGCAAACTAAGGTAGAAATGAGGATTTTCAACACTGCTAAAAAAAAAAAAATCTTTAATGGAAGCTGAAATCCAAAATACTTCAAATGTTGAAATTTTTGGGATGAGAGAACGAAATAAAGACAAGATACTTTTAGCAGTAAATGTATATACATTCACAATTTATTAATACATTGTGGGGAAAAAAGGGTTCCAGGAAGTAAATGAAAAATTACATAATGTACATAGAGAGCTGTTGATGAGAAGTGCTTGTGATAAGCAAAAAAATTATTGTACTTGATTTTAACTACTATGTAATAGATAAACTGTCAATAGATTTCCTGGGTTTAATGACAAGTAATTTCCATGCATTAGCATATAATTGAAGTAACTGGAACCAGAGGCAACACCATCATTTTCATATTTACTGTTTACGCGATCATTTTGATTTTGCCACCGAAGTGTCTAGTTTATGCATCCTTTATCCACCCTGTGGAGGGTATCACTAGGGCATTTGGGAACACAAAAGTCCTTGGAACTAGGCCCGAAAAGTGCTTACAGGAGTACAATTGGATTTATATCAACAGTAAATTTGCTAAATATATCTGGTATCTTGTTTTCATGAATAATTTATCTTGGCATAGGTTATACTATCTCTATATTCCTCACTAAGTGAACAAGTAAGCATATAGTGTGCAAGATAGTACCATAAAGCTGGATTTCTGAGTATCTAAATCTAGCTTCTCCAGTGAGGATGTTGCTAGAGTCATTATGTGAGTCAAGAGTCATCAGTGATGATATGGAATCAGTAATATGTCATCGAACACAGGAAGAAATTTTCATCCTAACCTTTCTAAACCCATTTCCGTTTACCTTTACCTCTGATATGTTCTGAGAACTTTTCTACTCCCAGAACCCTGCCTTGAGCCAAGCTTATCTGGTGACTTACGAAATCGTAATGACACGATTGCAAACAAACCATACCACTGGTTAGAACCCGCGATCAGAGAGTTATAAGACTTGACCGACACGTTAGCCACTGGGCCAGATAGCTACAATAAGCTAGCTGGCCCAGTAGCTAACCCGTCGGTCAGGAGTTTTATGGCTTTTGATCGTGGGTTCTAGCCCCACCCGTGGTATGGCTTATCTGGTGTATGTGTTGACGGTGTACACTGTACAGGGTCAGGTATCAAAGGCTGCCAACCTCACTCAAGGAAATGAACTTTGGGGTGAGTATCATGCCGAACATATCACTTGAGGCAGCAAATGCTCCTCTGGAAAAGTAAAGACTAGCATATCGACATCTAAGCAAGGAGTCATTCACGACACTGTACACTATGTACGTCGGATCCACATTGGGTGCGCAGCACCAGCAAGGAACCCACACTTGGTCAAGCTTTTCAAAAAATTGGAGAAAGTGTAGAGATTTGCAATTAAACTAGCCTCAGAGTTAAGAAGTATGTCCAGTGAGGAGGGTTAAAGGAATTTAACCTGACACTGGAGGACAAGAGGACTAGAAGGGACATGAAAACAACGTATAAAATATTGAGAGAAACTGATAGAGTGAATAGGGACAGAATATTTGAGATGGGAAACAGGAATACAATGGCACAGCTGAAAACTGAAAACTCAGATTAGTCATATGGATGTTAGGAAGTATTTCTTCAGCCTTAGAGTTGTCAGAAAGTGAAACATACTAGAGAGAAACGATAGAAATCCATACATAGTTTTATGAAGGGATACGATATGGCTTTTTAAGCCAGGAGAGAGTGGATCTTGTAGCGACAGGCGAAGAGGCAGGGTAAGGAGCTGTGAATCGAAACCTGCAGCTACATATAGGTGAGTACATTTAGGCGAGTAAACACATGCAAAACAACTCGTACACTAAGAGTGCTCCAGTCTTTGTCTCAAGTCCATCCCGTCACACAACCTTCTTCCTAACAACTTAAATTAAACTTCTGTGATCATCACCATAACAAAGTATCGCTCACAATGCCTCTATATAAGAAATATAATTCATCAAATATTTACATATACCGGTAATCCATTTTTCACTTGGGCGCAAATTACAACACGTTTATAACACTTAATAAAAGCGTCACTTGATTTATGGCTACATGATCCATTTTATGGTTCCTGACACTGGAAGAATATATACATGATTCATTGTCTTTTAGTTATTAGGAAAAGTGAAAGGCAGTTAGAAAGTACAAAAACGTTATGAGCGTTTATTTAACTAAGTAACAACTCATGCAGCTGTACGTAGATTCGTCAAGTAACACAAGTTAAGATTTTTTTTTTCGCATTATTAACCCCGGAGAGAGTTAGTTACGCAGGATAACCCGAGAAAGGCAGTGCGTCATCTAGGACTCTCTGTCTTATTTCTATTGGGGATCTTATCCCACAGGATGCAGCCAACACCAGTCGATTAACATCCAGGTACCTACTTTCTTGCTAGGTGAAATCGGACAGCAGGTGTAAAGAAACACGCCTATTAAATGTTTGCACCCTTGCCGAGGATCGGACCACGGACACTCAGTGTGAGGCGAGTGTGTTGTCTACCAGGCCACGGGCCACCTGGTACACGTTGATAACTTTTAACAGTTTCTACTCAGCCTTTTAATTTTCCTAATAACTATGAAAGTTAAATGGCTATCAGACAGTGAATCTTAAACACAGTCTTCCTCTCTCAGTAGTTATAAACAGATCATGTACTTATAAATCAGTACATATTTATTACACGTCATAAACCAGTTTTGGTATTTTCGCCCAAAATAAAAATGGAATTCCGGTATATACAAATTTTTGGTGAATTATATTTTATATAGAGAGACAGTTTGAGCAATTCTTATTTATAATGCGGATTATAACTAAATTAGATAAAAGGCCACAATTGCAATTTTTATGACATTTTATTTTGGCAAGTTTTGTTCTCCAAGAGCTTTGTGAAGTTGCTACCAAAAGTACAGGGACAGAGAGGGTATAAATGAAAATTAAACACATATGCAACATCTGGGACAGATGTTGCATATGTTGCAATGTCTTCGTCTGCTACCCGTCCCTTACCACCTGACGCCAGTATATAGGCGTCAGCCTTCTTGCCTGTGCTCCAGATTCTTCACGACTACAGTGCTCTTCACATCAACTCCAAGGCTGAGGGACTGATTACCTCATCTTTTGTATATAGTTCTCCTGTCTCCTAATTATGTCCTAGAATCTGTACTGATAAAGTCAATGGATGAGGAAACGTCTTCAATAAAAATACCCAGATGTTGCACATGTGTCTAATTTTCATCTTGTCGGTATTGTATACCATGCATATATAACAAGGTATATATAGGTATAAAGTGAGGTGCAAAACATAATATAATCGTTGTAGGTAGCTGAACTTGTGGTGGTAGTAGTAGTTGTGGTAGTTGTAGAACTTGTGTTAGTAGTAGTAGCTGTGGTAGCTGTAGAACTTGTGGTGGTAGTAGTAGTTGTGGTAGTTGTAGTGGTAGTAGTAGTTGTGGTAGTTGTAGAACCTTTGGTGGTGGTAGTAGTTGTGGTAGCCGTAGTAATTGTGGTAGTAGTA
>NW_027201060.1:0-14306 GCF_038502225.1 Cherax quadricarinatus
GGTATGGCCGTCCATTCAGACAGTGGGGGACGGATCTAGCATTGTGGTGGCAGGTGACAGCCTTTTTGTTCTTAAGTAGAACATTGTTTGTACCAGATTTTTTATTAAATGGTACATACCAAGAGATATCTTTTAGGGTAGGGGTAATGTTTTGTTATTGTCGTCCTGCTGTTCTGTAATCAGTGGCAAGAGTAGGTAGTGGACACGTTGCAATAAATCTCATATTGTTGAGATTATATGTATATTTATAATATGGTGTCCCAAATTGTTTTTAAATAAAAATAAAAAAAAAACTGCCTCTTCTTTTAGTTTATAAACCTTCACCTCTCTCTTTCCTGATGTTTCCATTCTCCTTGTATCCCATTTACCCTTTACTCTCACTGTATTTTTTTTTTTTTTTTTTTTTTTTTTGCATACTACATACACTTATGCCACACTTATACCCCAATGGAAATAAGTCACTCTGTCTGACTTTTTTGGGTTATCCTAGGTTCTCTACACATATGCTGCTATGTATGATAATTCTATGTAACTGTATTTGTGTATACCTGAATAAGCTTACTTACTTACTTACTTACTTACTTATCTACACCTTCTACACCCACATACACCTCAATCTCACCCCTCCCCAGGAGGCGACCCCGCTGTGTCCCCCTGAATTCCCTCTTCTCATATGTAATCCCCAAACCCCCACCCCTTACTCACTCAGCCCAAGTCGTAGATTCATGAGAAACCCTAACGTTAACATTCTATAACTTTCCGAAAACTCTTTCGCCCACCCCATCCAATACAGTTCTCTATTACGACACATCGTACGATAAACCGTTACCGCTAGTACCCGCCTCCGCACCTCACAATCCAGCCTCCCCCTCATCACCCACGATATATATATATATATATAATCCACCATTATATAATCCAAAGCTCTTATGACACTCTCATCGAACCCACCTACATCTAGGCTTAGTGCACGCAGAACCGACACCCTTCGGGCCCCCACCCTCTGTACAACCCTACTTAACCAATACCTAACACCCTCCAGTCCCTCACAAAAGTATACTGCATGGAACGCCGTCTCATCCTCCCCACAGATTCCGCACCTCCCGCCCACAATTACCCTTCTGGTTCTTAGTACCTCTCCTGACGGTAGTATGCCCTGCAGAAAACTATACGTTACCTCCCTCACCCTAGGCTTTAACTTCAACTTGCTAAACCTATACCAAATACTCTTCCATGCATACATGGGGAACAATACCTTAACTGGTACAACAATCCTTTCTGCAAGCAACCTACACAAAACCCCTATTCGAATTTTCCTGGGTTCTCTAACCAACATCGAAGCCCTCAAAACAGTTTCACATTCCCTCAACTCCACACCACCATACAACTTACCCAACCTATTATGTACTTTTTTCCAGCTGCCCCCACTCACTCCTTCACGCAAATCCTCATATTTAAGAAACACATATTTAATTCTCCTTCTCAGATGCATCAACCCCAACCCACCCTGGCACACAGGTAACGTTACAACCTCTCTCCACAGCCAATCGCACCTTGAACCCCACAAAAAGTTAAACACCCATCTCAGAATTCCCACAATCGCTGTCCCTTTTCTTGGGAACACGGCTGCTACGTGCCAAACCTTACTATACAATAATACATTTATTACAATCACTCGTTGCACAAGAGTCAGATGATGAGGTCGCAGTGCACCCAGATGCCCCAGAATCCTTTCCATCAATCTATTGGAGTTTTCCTCTCGAGCAGCATCCATGTCATCCTTATAGATGATACCACAAATTTTTAAAGACACCGTTTGTTTCCTCACAACGTTACATCTCCCCCCCCCCTCCACCCAATCACCCAACCCCATGATATTTGACTTCTCGCTATTCTCCTGCATCCCTGTTGCATTTCCAAACAGTTGCACAACATCCAAAACCCCCAACGCCATCCCCTCTCGAACCAGGACTGTTGTATCGTCTACATATTCTATTATTCCAGGCCACACTTTCCCGACCTCCACCACACCCCCACTCGTGTTACATACACAACGTTCAACCATTCTATAGAAAGGGTTCCGAATGCATGCAAACAACATTTGTGACATGGGACACCCCTGCCTAAGTCCCCTACCCATTACAATCTCTTCCCCCAAGCATCCATTAATCTGTACCCTCATCTTAGCTCCTTTGTACAATGTGATTACCCAATTAACTATTTCTTCCCCATAACCCTGCCTCCCAAGTATAGCTCCCAATGCTCCCCTTTCCACCCTGTCATAGGCCCCCTGCCGGTCTAAAGCCAACAACGCCGCCCTCCCTCCCCTCCCTTTTGACTCCACAAAACTTCTCAGTATTCCATGACCTTCAGTCATCGACCTTCCAGACAAACCATACTGTGTTTTCGAAACCACTCTCCCTACCACACATTTAAACCGATTACCCAAGACTTTAGCGAACAACTTATAATCAGCACATAACAGAGATATGGCATGGTACTCCTTGAGGGTGTGCTGCCCCTTACCCTTCTGGACCAACACTACAACTGCTGTTGCTTGCTTGTCGCTCATCACACTCTTCTCCTTCATCTGATTTAATAACCTACCCATGAAACCCCTTATCACCTACCAATGTTGGAGATAAAATTCAGCCAGGAGACCATCTATTCCCAGTGCTTTGCCCTTCCTCATTCCCCTTAAAGCCAACTCTATTTCCTCTTCCATTATTACCCCTCCTGAAGCCTTCCTGTAACTATTCCCTAAATTACACGTCATATACTCACACACCTTCTCTAAAGCCACATTCCCCACCCTCCCACTTGTCCAATACCCTTCTTACCATTCATCCGCATACACACACACTCCTTTCATAGTTCGTATCTCCTGACCCACCCTATAACCTCCCGCCATCTCATGTACCTCTAACCTCGGAATAGCTGTAACCTGCTGTCCTTGTTTTTGACGTCGCAACACACACACCGATGGCTTGTCTACCCAAAACACCTCCTCTACCCCTGCCTGCACCCTTACCGCTTGAAACCTCTCATTTTGTAACTCCCTCAGTCTCCCCTTGACCTCGACAATTTCATCCATAGGATAGTTGCCCCCCCACAGCTTCCTGCCCATAACAACCCCTTAACCTGTCCTCTAAATAATTTGAAAGTCCATATTTTAAATCATTTATACGTTTGCCCACCCCCACATAATATTTCCTAATCCTTTCCTTGGCTACACAATCCCACCATTGCACAACATCTTCCACTCCCTGTGCCTCCTCGCTAATCTCCTTCCATAGGACAGAAAATCCCTCTAACCCCTCCTCATCACTCAATGCATTTATATTTAATTTCCAGTAACTCCTGTATATTTCCGCAAGTGCCTCCCACCCACTCTCCACCAACACTGCTCTGTGATCCGACCATGCTACATCAACAGTTTTGAAAGATTGCACTACAACCCCGTTAGAAAGATACACTCTATCTAACCTCGCTGCATACCCTCTCCTAACAAACGTATGCTCTGTCTCCCACGCCCCCCCCCTCGAACGCGTCCGGTAACCTAATATCCCTCATTAAATCTCTTAGGGTCACTGACACATAGCCTGCCCCTTTCGGTTCCACATCAGCCCTCCTAATAACGCAGTTCCAATCACCTCCTACTATTGCCACCTCCGGTAATGCACGGAAAAAAAACACAAGGTCCTCACACACGAACTCCTGCTTCACTTGTACGTTATTCTCTGCAGGCGCATATACGCTAATAAAGGCCACACGTTTGCCCATCCACCAACCATCTATGCGCAACACCCTTCCTCCTCCCCCCCCTCACTTCTCTGCCAAACAAACGGGCTTGCCTCCCAAATTAATATACCCACCCCTCCTTTCAAACGGGCAGATGGCAGGGTTACCACCTGAAACCCCGCCACCTCCAACACCCTACCCTCCTTAAAATTATGCTTCTGAAGAAACACAACATCCACTCTAAATTTATTCAGAAACATTATAAACCATTTTCTCTTTACCCTATTACAGAAACCATTAACGTTTACTGTCATACACCGGAGGCCTATTAAAGTTTCCACCCCTGCGTCCTCTCTTCTCTCTTCCGATGGGCACCAGAACGTATGGGCCCACTTGTCACCTGCACACTTCCCTCTCTCCCCCCCTTCTTTTGGTGCCTCCTGTCATGGGCACCACTACCTTCACCTTCTACCCACATTTGCTTCCCAGGCCGCTGCGCTGGCGTTAGGACATCATCTGAATCTGACACAGCAGCTCTCTTTCTTGTGACAGTCGCATCCTCCATAGCTTGGTCTGGAGATGCCTCACAATGTACCTCAACCTCCACTGTACACTGTTGCAATGATCTCGGTGACACCTCAGTCAAGCTGTCACTCCTGTCGTTGGAATAGTTCTCCTGTTGTTGATGCACCACAGCCGTCAACTCGTCTTCCACCACCTTTCCAGGTGCAGCCTAATTCCTCCTCAATTTCCAACACTTCCTCCTGTACTTTTTGCTCATCTTGATCCTCTGGAAGTGTCTCTGGGCCAGGTAACTGGTCAATGGCCTCGCCCTCTCCCCCAGCCTTATGCGCCTCATCCACTATCTCGCTCCATAGACGACCACGCCCTCCTTCACGTCGTTGATCATCACCTGCTTCCCCCGGTGTAGAAGCAGATGCCTCCACCTCTGGGGCAGGAGCTCGTTGCCGCTTCCCACACGCCGCTGCTATGTGATCATATTCCCCACATAGTCGGCATGTACACTTGGTGTATAACACCATGACCTGTGTCCTGAATTCCTTTAGGTACACGTAAGACGGTATGGGGTGTCGTAATGTCATTTTTAGGTTAAAAGTGCTCTCCGGCAGACCTGCATAGGCACCCATTACCCACATACCATGCTGGGCCAAATGAACAGTTCCATATTCCTCAAAAACTTTTCTGATATCTGTCTCATCAGCCTCAAAGGGGACATTATGCAGTTTAATCCATGTATAATGTATGGATACATCGATCATCCTCACACGAACAGCTGGTGTTGCATCAAGACTTACGTCCTGAAAACGGTTGACCAATGATTCATAAGCCGTTGCTGAGAGCAGTTTCACAAAAAAATCTACGTGCTCCATTCAATGCTTCCCCGTACATCTCTCTATCCTGAATGCCATACGTGTCTCTGATGATTTTAGGTAGTAATACCTGGGCTGAAACTGGCGTTATTGCCCCACTGAGAAGTTCAACGCCGACAGTGTTGATCCTGCGTCTATGACTGAACACCATGTTGACTAATGGTAGTTCTCCTGGTTTGACGGCAGAGGCGCGACAAGCACCAACTCACACGACTGTAGTCAGGGAACTGAATTGCGTTTGCTCAGGAGGTCCACACGGCCAGAGAGCGATGAGGACAATACCCCTCTATAAACATGTACATCCTGAAGTCTACTCAAAAGTCTTTTATCTACCAATGCATAATCCAACAAACTACTGTGAGGGAAAAGTTCAACAGATAGGAGTAGTGAGCGAATATACGGTGATGATAGTTTGATTGGCAGACTGCTTGTTAAGGTAGGGTCAGTGTCTAGCTCCCAATATCCCCCCTCCCTTTTCTCCACACTGAAAGGTGACGTGTGGGACTCCGACCAAATGGATAATCACTTGACTCACAGCTCCCAACACAACTGTAAGTAAATGCCTCTGCTCCTATTTTACTGGATATATTGCTTAAAAGCTTCACTTTTAACCAATTCTTAGACTTAGTTCATCGAGGCCGGATGCCGACAACTTCGGTTAACTGCTTTATTTTTCAACCGATTTCTTCTATTTTTGGTGTACGTTTAGAGGTGCATATGTAGAAGAATGTGACAAAGTTTAAGTATGATTGGCCAAAAAACAACAGAGAAAAAGAATATTTACTGACTTTTGTATATGGCAACATGGCTTGACAAATTGGCACTATGAGTGGCACTTCGGACAATCCCAACTATTAGAATACGTCTAACACGACTTTTTAAAATAGCCATTTCATCTATCTTATTATCATGGTAAAAAAAAAAATACATTTGATAGACTTTTTGGCATTCACCAAAATATCTACCTTTTACCCCCACAAAAAAAAAATATTTAAGATATTCCAAAAAAGTCATTTTTAATAGTCAAATACTTTGTTTTATATTGTCTGTGAAAATCGTTTAAATACAATCATTAATAATGGTGAAATAAGTGAATAAGTTACTTCCGAGATATTGGCCTGGAACTCCGGCAGGCCCGCCGTCTCGAAATTTTTTTTTTTCTTTTTTTCGCGAAAATCGCGTTTGTTTCGGTGGTTTTCTTAGTAAACTGATGTTCTAGTGCAGTTATCCTCTTCAAAACACCGTTTTCTATCACTGAAGACCAAAGAACACAACATGGAGACGAGTAACTCATTTATATCAAAATATTGCTGGTGGACTCTCGCCATATTATTGCCTATTTTATTCAGTCTAGAGTATGTAACATGTCTGTATGTTATTTATAGTGTTTATTATATCATATTAGATAAATTCTGATAGATAAATAAGCCGTAGAGTTGATATAAAGTGTAATAATGAAGTGATTTCACCTGACTCTCTAGAGTGGGAATACTGCCAGTGTTCCCAGATGCTTCCTGATTGGCTAGAAGTCTACGTATGAGCTCCGCCTACTGTTTTATGATGCCAAATACTCAATTATTATATTAGAAAGAATAATGCAAGAAAAAGCGATAAAAAACAAGGAAAAATTTCCAAAAAATATATGGGCTGTGAGCAGACTCGCTACCCATATCGCCGTCATCATACCTGATATAAATGACTATAATTTCTTGTAGAAACGTCGTAGAACATTGATTCTTGTACCATTTTGTTGCCAAAGAGTTAAGCTGTTTTTCTATATGAATAACTCAATTTCCATAATTTTTAGATTTTTTTTCCAAAGCGCACGAAATTTTCGGCATCCGCCCTTGACTTTCATTTTAAATCCCCACCAATCTTTTAATTGCCTTACACTTATCATGGAAAGTGATTTATCACGCAGTGGTTAACTCTTGTCTCTTTCTAACTTGGAATGTCAGCTGGGGTCATCTGGCAACTACAGAGACAGTGCTGAAGGAGATGAACCTCACTTTGGTTTGGGGACGTCACCCTTGATCTACGTACCTCATGGTAGCCAACCCCAGGCAACTAACCCTCATCTCTGCAGTGGTGAAAGACCCGCATTCCTATCATCTTGACAGATCATTCAAGGCTAGACATACTGTGACTGAATAGCCATTATGTCCTCACTTACCAGCTGTGAACTCGCCCATCATCAGCAACAGCTACAATTTCTACAATGCTCTGTGTCTACCACATCAAGATACACCAATCTAACTGTACATATTAGCATTGAATTCAACTATCATTTATATATTTCATTTTTCTTTCATATAGGCTAAAGTTCATGTATACTTGCTTTATGCTTTCAATTCTTACAATAAAGTGTTTATATATGTATGTTATTATTCTTTTTCTATTCATTAATTTTTCTGAGGAGGAGCCAGCCTTGGTAATACCTACTTAAGATCTTACAGGGCTGAGTAAGCCTTCACATTACTGTCATTACACCCTACATCACATCTTGTATACTTATTTATCCTCTTTTTCTTAAAATGTGTACTAATTATAACTAAATCCATTTCTATACAAAGTTCAATGAAAGGGCTCCCATTATCATTTACACCTGGCACAGCAAACTTGCCTACCACACCCTCTAAATATTTCTCCTACTTTAGTATTTAGGTCCCTATTCACAATTACTCTCACTTGGTTCAAAGGTTCCTATACATTCACATAACATCTCCATAAATCTCTCTCCTCTACATTCCTCTCTTCTGCAGGCGCATACACACTTATTATGACCCACTTTTTGCATCCAACCTTTATTTTAATCCATATAATCCTTGAATTTACACATTCATATTCTCTATCCTTCCATAACTGACCCTTCAACATTACTGCTACCCCTTCCTTAGCTCTAACTCTCTCGGATACTCCTGACTTAATACCATTTATTTCTCTGCTCCGAAACTCCCCTACCCAGTTCAGCTTTGTTTCGCTTAGGGCCAGGACATCCAATTTCTATTCATTCATAACATCAGCAATCATCTGTTTCTTGTCATCCACACTACATCCACGCATATTCAAGCATCCCAGTTTTATAAAGTTTTTCTTCTCTTTTTTAGTAAATGTTTAGTAAATGCCAGGCCATTGCTCCCGGCATTTTAGTTGCCTCCTACAATACGCATGGCTTACGGAGGAAAGATTCTTTTCCATTTCACCATGGACAATACAAGAAATAAAGAACAAACGCTATTTAGAAAAAAAGAAAAACCTAGATATATATATATATACATATATATGTGCATACATGTGTAGTGTGACCAAAGTGTAAGAAGAAGTAGCAAGATATACCTGTTATCCAGCATGTTTGAGACAGACACCAGCAATCCTACCATCATGTAAAAGTTACAGGTTTCGGTTTCACATTATTATTTAATTAATAACACATGATAATTTTGCAGAGAAACATATACAAACAACGATACAACATAAATACTCTTTAACAAACAAAATAAAAGACAATTATATACTCTCTGAAAGGTTAATAAAATTACAAAATTTTTGGAAGGAGCTAAAGTCAGACAAACACTGACACACAGAACAATAACACAAAGAATAACAGGAAGCTAAACACCAGCTATCAAGTGTTATAAAAACAGTGGATAGGAAAACAAATTTGAAATCAAACTTTGTAGCCTTCACAACACAAATACACACACATACACACACACACACACACACACACACACACACAAACCAGAATAAGTGAGACCCAAATCTGGGTGATAAGAGATAAGGATAGATGAGTTAGTGAATATAGTGATAGATGAGTTAGTGAAAACAGTGAACAAATCATAGAAGCAGGAGCCAAAACGTGAAGCATCGTACAGGAGAGCCAGACGCAGTGCTGCAGACGTAAAGTACACAGCCTTTTTGTAGTTGCAAGGAGGGTAGGACCTTTATTTATGATAGCTGAAGGTCATTAACCCTGCTCTGGAGAGCTGAATATCATAGTAGAGCACTAAACACTTATTAATAGAGAAGATCTAGGGAGGGGTGTGAGTTGGGGGACACAAAGCACTGTAGTGCGTGCACAGGCGCTGGGTCAGACAAAATACACTAACATTCAGTACGTGAAACTATTCAAGTGTACACGAGTTAGTGCATAGGTTAATGAACAAAGCAGCATATGTGTAGAGAACCAAGGATAAACCAGAATGTCTGACAGTGTGTCTCAGTTTATTTAAATCAAGGCAACGAGGTTGTGGGGCAGCTAGCAAGCACACACAATGGCATAAGCAGCCAGCAGTCTTGTGAAAACTGACGGTGCATACATCACAACCCTGTCCTTCCCTCTCTCTCCACCTTCTCTACCCTTCTCTACTCTTTTTTTTTTTTTTTTTTTTTTTTTCTTTACACAGGGTTTGACAAGGTTAAGGATCCTAGCTTTATTGACAAGATATTTACAGGTTAAGGATTCCTAACTTTATTGGCAAGCTAAGAGCTGTTACCTACATCATCTCATTTGAAAGCATTTTTATTGTTATGAGACATACAAGTAGGGAACAGGATGAAGTTGGAGCCATCTGTGGGCCAGCATTTTCATTTGATCAACTGACTTTATCTCGTTGACATCATTATGCTGTACGAATGTGTTCCATACTCGAGTCATCCTGGGCATGTATGATCTCAGATGGAGTGATATTCTGTAGAAGGGTACAGCCAGAGTGAAGTTATTGCTTTCTGCCCGTCTTGTGGCATAAAAGCTTGTTTCATGCTGTCCTCGAAGGGGATCCAAGTGTGGTATTTTGACAATATTGGTCTTGTGCATAACAGTAAGGCCACCCACATCCCTCCTATGTTGAAGGCTCTGCTGAAATGACAGATCTATCCAAGATGGGTCCAGGCGAGAGATGAGACGCCTTGCTCTGTTCTCTACTCTGTCAAGCAGTCACAGATGAGAGGGGGGGCAGGCAAACCAAGAAAGTGGAGCATACTCAAGGTGTGAGCGTACTTGTGCCTCGTACAGGATCTTGCAACCCCTACTGTCAAGCAGATGCGAGATACGGCGAAGTGCTGTAAGCTTCCTGGCTGCCTTGTTTGCACGATTTACAACATGGTTCTTCATGGTTAGTTTGGAGTCAAATTTCACCCCAAGGATATCAACTTCTTCTCCAGGTGCCAACACCCTCCCATTCATCATTACTACTGCACCAGCATTACCATCATGGTGCCTAGAGACGATCATCATATGCGTTTTCTCAGGTGCAAATGTTACCTGTCATCTATTTCCCCAAGCTGACATAGCTCTCAGCTGGTGATTGATGTAGCTTAGAGCAGCTGGCATTTCTTCTCTTGGATAAGTGAATGTCAGTGTACAGTCGTCTTTAAGAGCAGCTGGCAATTCTTCTCTTGGATAAGTGAATGTCAGTGTACAGTCGTCTTTAAGAGCAGCTGGCAATTCTTCTCTTGGATAAATGAATGTCAGTGTACAGTCGTCTTTAAGAGCAGCTGGCATTTCTTCTCTTGGATAAGTGAATGTCAGTGTACAGTCGTCTTTAAGAGCAGCTGGCAATTCTTCTCTTGGATAAGTGAATGTCAGTGTACAGTCGTCTTTAAGAGCAGCTGGCATTTCTTCTCTTGGATGAGTGAATGTCAGTGTACAGTCGTCTGCATATGCATGTGATTCTGGGATGAGATGAAGAAGGTCGTTGAAGTAGACATTCCATAACAATGGACCCAGCACGCTTCCTTGTGGAACACTTGCCCCAATAGTATGTCTTGCTGATTCTGTTCCATTGAGAACTACATTTGGAGATCTACCAAGAAGGTAATCACTGAGGAGACATAGCGTAGAGCCTGCAATTTCCAGTGCTTGAAGTTTTGCTAAGAGGCCCTGGTGCCACACCCGGTCGAAAGCGCCAGCAATGTCCAGTGCTACCACACAGCTGACTTTGGATTCATCCAGTGACTGGTGCCACTTAGTGGAGAGGTTTAATAACAGATCAGCAGCAGAGTAACCTTTCCTGAAGCCATATTGACGATCACAAAGTAGTGAGTGGTAGTCAAAAAACTCTGTCATTTGTCTTGAGATTATTGTCTCAAGGATCTTACCAGTGATTGACAGGAGTGACACTGGTCTGTAGTTGCTGATTTCTGCTCTGCTCTTCTTTTTGTGAACAGGGACTACATTTGCCTCTTTCCATAGAGAGGGCCATTTACACTGTACTAGGCAGTGCTGAAAGATGCGAGTTAGAGTTGCTGCTAGCTGGTCTGCACATCTTCTCAACAATCTTGGGCTCAACTTGTCTGGGCCCACAGCCTTTTCTTGGTCAAGCGATTTAAGAAGGAAGTGCACCTCCTTCTGCCTTATTGTCACCACTGACAGTTTTAACACAGTTCTTGCAGCTAGCCATGGAGGGTTCCTTGCTGGATCAGGAACTTGCATTTTGGTAGCAAAGTGTTCAGCAAAGAGGTCCGCCTTCTCTTGACTACTAGTAGAGGTGGTCCCATCCTGTCGATTTAGAGGTGGAATAAGTTCATCAGGCAGATAACATTGTCTGTCCTTGACCAGGGACCACCAGGTTTTGGAGCCTACCCTACCTGATGCTAGCTTTCTTTTAGTGTCCACCTCCCATTTAGCAATGACCCACTTTTGAACATCACCCATATGCCTACAGGCTTGCGTGTGCAAGTTCCTGTTATAGGTGGTAGGATGTCTCTTATACCTTCGCCATGCTTTGTACTTAGCAGTAGCAGCCTCTCTACAACGAAAGCCAAACAAAGGCTGATCTGTAGGCTTCGTCACATATTGCCGGTGAGGAATGTGTTCTTGTTGTAGATTAAGGATGTGTCCAGTGAAGGCTTTCACTTGGTTGTCAACATCCCCTTGGAGAAGAGCATTTCAATCGGTGGTGGCGAGCTCAGAGCAAAGAGCTGGCCAATTACCTCTTTCCCATAGCCAGGTTGTGCGTGTGGACTCCTCACCTCGTTCTGTTGGGATCTTAAGTGTCGTAAAAACAGCCTTGTGGTCAGACGATCCAACGTAGCCGAGGGGTTGACAAGTGACTATGCCTTCTGCCAGATCACTCACTACTGGGTCAAGGGAGGAGCCAGAGATATGAGTAGGGAAATCAACAAAGTTTCTCATGTCAAACACTGCAAGAAGGTCATCAAAGTCCCTCTGTATAAGGTGCTGGTTGAGGTCACCAACAATTATAATATGTTGACAGTTGTGTTGTAGCAGAAGGGAGTCAATATTTTCCATTAGGAAGTTGATGGGGTCTGCATGTTGCCACTGAGGTCTGTACATTGCACATGTTAGTACAAAGTTACTAGTGTTTATACTCTCCATCTTTCTCCCTCCCTCCTATCCTTCTCTCTTCCTTTCTCTCTCCCCATCTCGTTCTATCTCTCACCCCATCCCTCTACCTAACCACCAATCTACTTCCCTCTCTCTTCTTCACCCTCCATTCACCTTCCATTCTCTCCTTCTCTCTCTCTCTCTCTCTCTCTTTCTCTCTCTCTCTCTTTCCTACCCCTCCCCCTGGCTTCCCCCTCACTTCCCTCTCGTCCCTAGCCTTCTCCCTATCATTCTGTCTTTCACTCTCACTCTCCTCCATTCTCTATCTTTCTCTCCTCGCATCTCTCTCGTTCAATCTCTCCCCGCCCTCTATCTACCTAACAAACCACCTCCCTCTCTTCCTCTCCACCTTCCACCCATATTCCTTTCCTACTCCTCCCCCCTGGCTTCTCCCTCTTCCATCTCCTCCCTAGCCTCTTCCCTCACTCCCCACACACACTCTGAGAATACATAAGCTTGTTTCTGGGGTATAAAAAAAAAGTAACCAAAGAGGGCTGAGACCCAGGGGTCTGGTGGACGAACCCAGGAGAGAAGAACCTGGGAGAAAAGATGGGAGATAGAACTCAGAAAATGGAGGAAGAGTTGTGAAGGAAGCTAGCAGAGCTTGACAAGAAAATGGAGGAGAGGAAAGCAGGAAGTGGGGATAAATTGCTTAGATGAGGAACTAAGAAACCTGAAACAGATAAGAGTCAAATGACAGTACAGACATGACATGAATATCTATACCAGTCAGACAAGGGGACTGTAGGGATCTAGGAAAAGATGTGCACAGTTGAGAGGCCTGTAGACAATGGAGAGCTATGACACATGCAGAGACTCCAACAGACAACTGCAGTGGTAAGGAACAGGTGAGCAGGAAAGACAGTCCACTGAGCATAGGGGCTGCAGCAAGGGCAGGGACTAAAGACATGAAAGTTTTGATGGAAGGAACTAAAACACCTCAGAGGATACAAAGAAGGAGAAGGGGAACCTACAATGAAAGAAACCAGGGGGAAAAGAAAGCAATCGAAGGTATCACGAAAGAAATAGGTGAGGGAGACATGACCCAGGTGGCAAATTTTCGGAGAATTGGATGGTTTGCGAGTGCAAGGAAATGGCTGGTCAAAGTAATCTTCAATGCAGAATCAGCTCGAACCAGGATCCTGCAGGAGAAAGTATGGCTGAGGGACGAACCAGAGTACCGGAATGTGTACCTCAATCAAGACAGAACACAAGAAGGACGATACTGAGAGAGAAGGTCCAACGACGAAAGGAGGAACGAGATGCATTGATGAAAATGAGCAGAACCCAGACTCAGGTGGAAGAGCAAACACCTTACAGAAACACCTGCAGAAGGACTCCAATCACGACAACCCCAAAGCAACTGACCAATCTAATCCAAAACCCACACACTGTTGCCTCTGCTCCCTCCCCCCCATCAGAAACTCCACCCGAACAGCAGCTTCCCAAGGGAACTCTGCCCTCTCCTCCCATCACAAACCCCACCCACAATGCAAATCCCCATATGCCCCCTCCAGGGCTTCTGCCTCCCCAACCCCAATATTTTCCCAGCACCACCATGATAGATAAGTTGAAGGTATGGTACACGAACGCAGATGGATTAACAAATACGAGGAGTGGCATGAAAGAATCACTGAGAAGTCCCCAAACATCATAGCAGTCACAGAAACAAAACTCACTGAGACAATAACAGATGCAGTCTTCCCACCAGGATATCAGATCATGAGGAGAGACAGAAGGAGCAGAGGGGGAGGAGGGGTTGCTCTACTCATAAAAAACAGATGGGGTTTTGAGGAAATGGAAGGCATGTGCAAGATTCGAGAAAG
>NW_027201061.1:0-14278 GCF_038502225.1 Cherax quadricarinatus
TATCCTCTAAATAAATGTAACTTTTAGGCATTTTTCACCTAACCCCGGAAACCCTTCACGTGCCATCTCCGCCACAGCACTGACCGCTCTCAGCTCACTCTAACGAAGTGCTTTGCAAGTTATCTGACGCTAACTGAGCCTTTCAGTAGAGCTTGATGAGGACTGAAGGCACGAAAGATGTGGAATGAGTGGCAGCGTCGGTTTAGCGGGGTCAGGCCGGACCTTCAGCCAGCAGGAATTAATGAGAGCTGCGATGGACTTCAACTGCCAAAATTTTCTTCGCAAACTCATCCAGTTCACTAATTTTGATGATATATTTTTATAATGATTTAGTGTTTATTTTTTTTAGGGGTAATACATAAATGTTTTGGGCGTTTTGCAACTGTGGGGGAAAAGAGGACAGATACTGTGGTTGATCTCGTCTGATAGTGTTGTTCATCAGGCTGGTAAGGTGATCCAATTCTGCCAAAGTAATTGATACAAAAGATGGCAACAAGATGGCTGTGGTGGTTGTGGTGGTGGTAGTGGTTGAGGGGGGTGGTAGTGGTTGTGGTGGTGGTAGTGGTTGAGGTGGTGGTAGTGGTTGAGGTGGTGGTAGTGGTTGAGGTGGTGGTAGTGGTTGTGGTGGTGGTAGTGGTTGAGGTGGTGGTAGTGGTTGAGGTGGTGGTAGTGGTTGAGGTGGTGGTAGTGGTTGAGGTGGTGGTAGTGGTTGAGGTGGTGGTAGTGGTTGAGGTGGTGGTAGTGGTGGAGGAGGTGGTAGTGGTTGTGGTGGTGGTAGTGGTTGAGGTGGTGGTAGTGGCTGATGTGGTAGTAGTGGTTGAGGTGATGGTAGTAGTTGAGGTGGTGGTAGTGGTTGTGGTGGTGGTAGTGGTTGAGGTGGTGGTAGTGGTTGAGGAGGTGGTAGTGGTTGTGGTGGTGGTAGTGGTTGAGGTGGTGGTAGTGGTTGAGGAGGTGGTAGTGGTTGAGGTGGTAGTAGTGGTTGAGGTGGTGGCAGTGGTTGAGGTGGTGGTAGTGGTTGAGGTGGTGGTAGTGGTTGAGTCGGTGGTAGTGGTTGAGTCGGTGGTAGTGGTTGTGGTGGTGGTAGTGGTTGAGGTGGTGGTAGTGGTTGAGGTGGTGGTAGTGGTTGAGGTGGTTGTAGTGGTTGAGGTGGTGGTAGTGGTTGAGGCGGTGGTAGTGGTTGAGGAGGTGGTAGTGGTTGTGGTGGTGGCAGTGGTTGAGGTGGTGGTAGTGGTTGAGGAGGTGGTAGTGGTTGTGGTGGTGGTAAGTGGTTGAGGTGGTGGTAGTGGTTGAGATGGTGGTAGTTATGGTAGCTATGGTGACAGTCGTTGGTGGAAGTGGATAGTTCATTGTGCGTCTCATATCCATTCTGTGGATGCTACCAAAAGAACACATGGATTCACAATAGGCCTATAGTGTAGATACGGAAATATCTTACAAGCGACTGGCACTAGCGAACTATTGCCAGAGGTCCAGTGAAGTGTTAATAACGGATGAGTAATTACTATAGTCATAAGAGATAAAACGAGTGGTGGTAGCATTGAGGTGCAGGGAATCACAGCATACATAAATTGAGCATACAACTGTTACCTCTACTAAACAGGAAATAAACTTTTCCATAGAACTGTAGGGAAAGTTAGCATAGGCCTAGCTGCTGTGTAAATAATAAAACAATGATCCCAGTATAGCGCAGTGAAAAGTGTATTTTGAAAGAATACAGTGTATATCCTTGAGATAAACAGTGTACAGCACTACATAAAAGGAAATTAAATAATAATAATAAAAATAATAGTGAAGTGTGGCAGTGTGGGTAAGTCGTGCCCTCACACCCACCCTACACCCACCACCCACATACTGCAAACTTGGTTCGTATAAATACATCTTGCATATTACTGGCACCAGCAAGAGAAAGGTAAAGTGGAAATCAGTTTTCTTCTGTGGCATACAGAGTGTAGTAGGATACAGACAGGATGTCAGCACAGCTTATCTGTGGGACATGTAAAAATATCCTTGGAAGGAAATCCAGAATCACATGCAATCTATGCTTTTCCAAACACCATATCTCTTGTACTAGACTAAATACAGCCTCAAAAAATGACCTCGAACTAGCAAAGTGCTTCTGGTTGTGCAATAAAGATGTAGAACTTTGGGCAGGTATCAGAAAGGTACTAAGGAGAGTAATAAATGATAAAAATAATCAAGAAAACAAAGATGACCTCTTGGATAGTCTACCAAAAATATATAAAACATGGGAGCAAGAGATAGTGTATCAAAAAATGCAGAATGCCCATACCACAACAGATGACTCGAAACTATCTAGTCACCCACATAGTGCTAAACCAGACCCATCCCCCAGTCATAGCACTAATACCCACAGTGCTGGTGCTGGCCCAGGCTCAACCCCCAGCCCCAGTGCTGACTCAGACCCAGCTCCCAGCCTTACCGCCAGCCCAGACTCTACTAGGGACCCTGCCACAACCACCACTAAAACCGTAAATATACAACCATCATTGCACAAGACCATGGCCCACAGTACAGATGTTGGAGAGGAGTCTCCTCCTCCTTCCTGTACTGAGGAAAGTAAATGGAATCCAGGACGGGGTGGCCCTGGCTTGAATACTGAGTGCAGTCCCAGAACCTGCAGAAATTGACAACACACCTCCCAACAATTCTCAACCAAAGGTGAATTTTTGCAAATATTATGCTTGGGGCATCTGTAAGCATGGAATATCAGGAAAAAAAATGGGACATGCAACTTTGAGCATCCCAAAAAATGTAGCGACCTCCTGTCTAAAGAAGTGTGTCGTTCTTCTTCCTGTACTTTCTTTCACCCAAAAATGTGTCACTCCTCGGTCCTCCAGAAGCAGTGTTACAACATCGACTGCCCTGCATACCATCTAAAAGGGACCAGGAGGCACAGACCCCACAAGACAAACAATAGTAGCTACGACAACCCAACTCCAGGTGATTTTTTAGTGGCAGGAAACGAAAAAAGAAAATGGAAGGAAATAACAAAAATAGTCCACCACCTTGGAGTCTTGTTGAACTGGAGGCACAGCCAGTGGCCACCCATGGCCCTCCAGAATTACAACTACTGATGCCAATAACAAAATCCCCCCAACAAACACAGAATACAACCTCGTTCATATTTGCTAATATACAGGGCCTTAAGCCATCCAACAACAACAAAATGCCTTTTATCAATGGATTTCTAGAGGAGTCTAATGCAATGTTTGCAGCCTTCACAGAGACTCACACAAAATATCACGTTGACAGTGAAATATGGATAAGTGGTTACAACCTTTTTAGATGTGACAGAATGAACAGGGGGGGGGTTGGCCTGTATGTCAAAGAGTCCCTCATCTGCACGGAGTTGCTGAACACCACAAATGAGGTAGTTGAAGTTCTATCAATAAAGATCAAGAACCAAAACCTAGTCATTGTGGTTGTATATAAGCCACCAGATGCAACCTCACAACAGTTCAAGGAACAGCTACTGAAAATTGATTACTGTCTGGAAAACCTTCCATCTCCATCCCCAAACATCTTACTGCTTGGTGATTTCAACCTAAGGCATACAAAATGGAAGAATACAGCAAATAATGTTATAGCTGAAACAATCCCCAGAGGTAGCGCAGATGAAAGGTCACACACACATGAGCTACTAAGCCTCTGCAAAAACACACCTTAAGCCAGCAGATAGTGGAGCCAACAAGACTAGAAAACACACTTGACCTTATCTTCACAAATAATGAGGACCTGATAAGAGACATAAGAATATCAAAAACAACTAATTCCGATCACAACCTAATCGAAGTCCAGACGTACATGCATAGGGGTCCTGATCAGCAGAATGCATGTACCTGTGAAGGTGTCTTCACAAAATACAACTTCAACAACAAGAACATCAACTGGGACCAGGTAAACCATGTCCTAAACGAAACATATTGGGAAGATATCTTAAATGACATGGATCCAAACCAGTGCCTTGAAAGGATCAACTTCCTGGCAGCTGAAGCATGTTCTAGGCATATTCCCCTAAGAAAGAAGAAGAGCAGGAGTAAACTGGAGAGAGAAAGACGCTCCCTCTACAGAAGACGACGAAGAGTCACTGAGCTCCTCAGGAGTGCTAGAATATCTGATACACGAAAGGAATCGCTGACCAGGGAAGTGGAAACTATCGAACTTAAGTTAAATGACTCTTACAGGAACCAGGAGAGACAGGAGGAGCTTAAAGCTATTAGTGAAATTGAAAGAAATTCAAAATATTTCTTTTCATATGCCAAAAACAAGGCAAATACCACATCTAGTATCTGGCCTTTACTCAGACAAGATGGGACTTACAAAGATGACAACAAGGAAATGAGAGAAATATTGAAATCCCAGTACGACTCTGTGTTTAGTGAACCACTAATCAGTCTGAGGATCGACGACCCAAATCATTTCTTCATGAATGAGCTTCAAAACTCCATAAATGTATGCCAGATTTCCGACATTACCCTAACTCCGATAGATTTCGAAAAAGCCATTGACAACATGCCCATGCACTCAGCCCCGGGCCCAGACTCGTGGAACTCTGTTTTCATTAAGAACTGCAAGGAACCCCTCTCGCATGCCCTAGGTACACTATGGAAGAGGAGCTTGGACATGGGTGAAATTCCACAGTCACTTAAAACAACGGATATAGCCCCATTCCATAAAGGTGGCAGCAAAGCATTAGCTAAGAACTATTGACCAATAGCTCTGACGTCCCACATCATAAAAATCTTTGAAAGAGTGCTAAGAAACAGGATTGCAAATCACCTGGATACCCAAAATCTGCACAATCCAGGGCAACATGGGTTCAGGGCAGGTCGCTCCTATCTCTCACAATTACTGGATCACTGTGATATAGCCTTGGATGCACTGGAAGAAAATCAGAATGCAGATGTAATATACACAGACTTTGCAAAAGCATTTGACAAATGCGATCATGGCGTAATAACCCATAAAATACGTGCTAAAGGAATAACTGGGAAAGTGGGGAGATGGATCTTCAACTTCCTAACAAATCGAACACAAAGAGTAGTGGTCAACAGAGTTAAATCGGAGGCTGCCATAGTGAAGAGTACTTGCCCCCATCTTATTCCTCATTCTCATATGAGACATAAACAAAGATATACATCACAGCACCGTATCATTCTTTGCGGATGATACTAGGATCTGCATGAGGCTGTCATCTGCTGAGGACGCGGTTAACCTCCAAGAAGATATAAACAAAGTTTTCCAGTGGGCAACGGTAAACAATATGATGTTCAATGAGGACAAATTCCAACTACTCCGTTATGGAAAACTGGAGGAGATAATAACTAGAACAGAGTATACTACAGACTCTGGCCATACAATAGAGCGGAAAAATAATGTAAGGGACCTGGGAGTAGTAATGTCTGAGGATCTCACTTTCAAGGATCACAACAGTGCCACGATCGCACGTGCAAAGAAAATGATAGGATGGATAATGAGAATGTTCAAAACGAGAGATGCCAAGCCAATGATGATCCTTTTCAAATCACTTGTTCTCTCTAGGCTGGAATACTGCTGTACATTAACATCTCCATTCAAAGCAGGTGAAATCGCAGATCTAGAGAGTGTAGAGATCCTTTACTGCACGTATAAGTTCTGTCAAGCACCTTAGCTACTGGGAACGCTTGGAAGCACTTGACTTGTACTCGTTGGAATGCAGGAGGGAGAGATATATCATAATCTACACTTGGAAAATCCTGGAAGGAATGGTCCCAAATCTGCACACAGAAATCACTACCTACGAAAGTAAAAGACGGGGCAGGCGATGCAAAATATCCCTAATTAAAAGTAGGGGCGCCATTGGTACACTAAGTGAAAACACCATAAGTGTCCGGGGCCCAAGACTGTTCAACAGCCTCCCATCAAGCATTAGGGGAATTGCCAATAAACCCTGGCTGCCTTCAAGAGAGAGCTGGAGAGGAACCTAAAGTCAGTGCCAGATCAGCCGGGCTGTGGCTCGTACGTTGGACTGCGTGCGGCCAGCAGTAACAACCTAGTTAATCAGGCCCTGATCCATTGGGAGGCCTGGTCATGGACCGGGCCGCGGGGGCGTTGATCCCCGGAATAACGTCCAGGTAACCTCCAGGTAGGAACTAGGCCCAGAAAGGGTTTACATGAGTACGTCTGGATTTTTATCTACAGTTCACTTGTTGCAAGTGAACTGAGGAAATTTGCTCAATATATCTGGTATCTTATTTTCATTAATAAGATATCTTGACGTAGCACACAGGTTATTCTATCTTTATATTCCTCAGTAAGTAGGCAATAAAGTACATGTGGTAGTGATGATGGTAATAATGGTAGTAGTGGTGATAGTTATGGATCTGGTGGTGGTGATGGTAAGAGCGGCTATTGTGGTAGTGGTGATGATTGTGGTAGTGGTGGTGAGTGTGGTAATGGTGGTGATTGTGGTAGTGGTGGTGAGTGTGGTACTGGTTGGTGATTGTGGTAGTGGTGGTGAGTGTGGTAGTGGTGGTGAGTGTGGTACTGGTTGGTGATTGTGGTAGTGGTGGTGATTGTGGTAGTGATGGTGATTGTGGTAGTGGTGGTGAGTGTGGTACTGGTTGGTGATTGTGGTAGTGGTGGTGATTGTGGTAGTGGTGGTGATTGTGGTAGTGGTGGTGATTGTGGTAGTGGTGATGATTGTGGTAGTGATGGTGATTGTGGAAGTGGTGGTGATTGTGGTAGTGGTGGTGATTGTGATAGTGATGGTGATTGTGGTAGTGATGGTGACTGTGGTAGTGGCTAGACGAAGGTTCTCACATATATCGTTGATCAACAGCAAATCCAAGAAGCGTATCAAACAAGCTGCCACGTCAGTTTTATTATTATTATTATTATTATTATTATTATTATTATTATTATTATTATTATACTTTTGGGGAGAGGGGAAGCATTAAAACCATATGAATAATATAGTTCTTGAGGAATGGGAAGTTAACGGGCAGACCTATTTCCTTGGATCAAGAGCCATTCATCGGCATCAAGGAAAGCCCCCTTTAACATACATACCATCATCATCATCATCATCATCATCATCATCACCGTCATCACTAAGAGGAAGAACAAGAGGCAACAATAATAGATTAAGCAACTGGTGCCAAAGGGGTAAGTAAAAATATGTTGTCAGTGATGGAACATTGAATGGAATTCCAGAGGAGACAGTAAGTGCTTTAACAACGCCAGAAATAAAAGTCTTTGTGATAAATTAAACACTGAATACAGAACACCATTCCTAGCATAATTATACTGTTGTAACTACAAACACTGAAGACAGAACACCACTCCTAGCTTAGTTATACTGTTGTAACTACAAACACTGAAGACAGAACACCACTCCTAGCTTAGTTATACTGTTGTAACTACAAACACTGAAGACAGAACACCACTCCTAGCTTAGTTATACTGTTGTAACTACAAACACTGAAGGCAGAACACCACTCCTAGCTTAGTTATACTGTTGTAACTACAAACACTGAAGACAGAACACCACTCCTAGCTTAGTTATACTGTTGTAACTACAAACACTGAAGACAGAACACCACTCCTAGCTTAGTTATACTGTTGTAACTACAAACACTGAAGACAGACCACTCCTAGCTTAGTTATACTGTTGTAACTACAAACACTGAAGACAGAACACCACTCCTAGCTTAGTTATACTGTTGTAACTACAAACACTGAAGACAGAACACCACTCCTAGCTTAGTTATACTGTTGTAACTACAAACACTGAAGACAGAACACCACTCCTAGCTTAGTTATACTGTTGTAACTACAAACACTGAAGACAGAACACCACTCCTAGCTTAGTTATACTGTTGTAACTACAAACACTGAAGACAGAACACCACTCCTAGCTTAGTTATACTGTTGTAACTACAAACACTGAAGACAGAACACCACTCCTAGCTTAGTTATACTGTTGTAACTACAAACACTGAAGACAGAACACCACTCCTAGCTTAGTTATACTGTTGTAACTACAAACACTGAAGACAGAACACCACTCCTAGCTTAGTTATACTGTTGTAACTACAAACACTGAAGACAGAACACCACTCCTAGCTTAGTTATACTGTTGTAACTACAAACACTGAAGACAGAACACCACTCCTAGCTTAGTTATACTGTTGTAACTACAAACACTGAAGACAGAACACCACTCCTAGCTTAGTTATACTGTTGTAACTACAAACACTGAAGACAGAACACCACTCCTAGCTTAGTTATACTGTTGTAACTACAAACACTGAAGACAGAACACCACTCCTAGCTTAGTTATACTGTTGTAACTACAAACACTGAAGACAGAACACCACTCCTAGCTTAGTTATACTGTTGTAACTACAAACACTGAAGACAGAACACCACTCCTAGCATAATTATACTGTTGTAACTACAAACACTGAAGACAGAACACCACTCCTAGCTTAGTTATACTGTTGTAACTACAAACACTGAAGACAGAACACCACTCCTAGCTTAGTTATACTGTTGTAACTACAAACACTGAAGACAGAACACCACTCCTAGCTTAGTTATACTGTTGTAACTACAAACACTGAAGACAGAACACCACTCCTAGCATAATTATACTGTTGTAACTACAAACACTGAAGACAGAACACCACTCCTAGCTTAGTTATACTGTTGTAACTACAAACACTGAAGACAGAACACCACTCCTAGCTTAGTTATACTGTTGTAACTACAAACACTGAAGACAGAACACCACTCCTAGCTTAGTTATACTGTTGTAACTACAAACACTGAAGACAGAACACCACTCCTAGCTTAGTTATACTGTTGTAACTACAAACACTGAAGACAGAACACCACTCCTAGCTTAGTTATACTATTGTAACTACAAACACTGAAGACAGAACACCACTCCTAGCTTAGTTATACTGTTGTAACTACAAACACTGAAGACAGAACACCACTCCTAGCTTAGTTATACTGTTGTAACTACAAACACTGAAGACAGAACACCACTCCTAGCTTAGTTATACTGTTGTAACTACAAACACTGAAGACAGAACACCACTCCTAGCTTAGTTATACTGTTGTAACTACAAACACTAAAGACAGAGCACCACCACCATAACTCTGCAGCTGTAATTACAAACACTGAAGACAGGACACCACCACCATCATAACTCTGCTGCTGTAATTACAAACACTGAAGACAGGACACCACCACCACCACCATAACTCTGCAGCTGTAATTACAAACACTGAAGACAGGACACCACCACCACCATAACTCTACTGCTGTAATTACAAACACTGAAGACAGGACACCACCACCACCACCATAACTCTGCAGCTGTAATTACAAACACTGAAGACAGGACACCACCACCATCATAACTCTGCTGCTGTAATTACAAACACTGAAGACAGGACACCACCACCACCACCATAACTCTGCAGCTGTAATTACAAACACTGAAGACAGGACACCACCACCACCATAACTCTACTGCTGTAATTACAAACACTGAAGACAGGACACCACCACCACCACCATAACTCTGCAGCTGTAATTACAAACACTGGAGACAGGACACCACCACCACCATAACTCTGCTGCTGTAATTACAAACACTGAAGACAGGACACCACCACCATCATAACTCTGCTGCTGTAATTACAAACACTGAAGACAGGACACCACCACCACCATAACTCTGCTGCTGTAATTACAAACACTGAAGACAGGACACCACCACCATCATAACTCTGCTGCTGCTGCCACTACAAACACTGAAGACGGGACACCACGATCACAGTTCCGCGTCTGTAACTACAAATAAGTAATCAAGCAGCGCAGCCGTGAGCTTCAAGGACCACACTGTCAGTGCTTCCCACAACACAACGAACGCGGCCTAGCGGAGGCTTTTGCCTGGGAATAGTTTTGCTGGCTCTCTCTTCTTCTGGTATTTAGTCCAGACTCGCCGTACATTCTCCAGCAAATGTTTTCCGCTTTATACTGAGAATAGTGGTAGCGGTTGTGTTGACGGAGAATGAGAGAAGGATTGCCATCCCGGCGTGACAAGCTTGGGAGGCACAGAAGAGAATAGCCAGCTATATTTATTTCTCAACAAATGTATATATATATATATATATATATATATATATATATATATATATATATATATATATATATATATATATATATATATATATATATATATAAAGTGTGTGTGTGTGGGAAGGGGCTTTAAACTGAGAAAAAGTTGTGATAAATGGTTTTGAAAACCGATAAGTTGAAGATTGAGACACTTATGCAGCATATGGGAATCTTTATTAGGGAAACGTTTTGCCACACAGTGGCTTCTTCAGTCCAGTTCGAAGCAGAGAGGGGTAAGGAGAGGAGGAGTTTGAGGTAATCAGTCCCTCAACCTGGAATCGATGTGTTCCATCCATCACTCTTGTAAAAAGTACAACATATGGCTGGAGTCGATGCAAGAGGAGGCGGGATCACAAAAGTTGGATAGATCAGTGCATGTGGGTTAAGATGTGAGTATTGTGGTGTGATTTTAGCAATAACAGGTATTAATAGAGTAAATTAATGCATTTAGATAGTTAAGTTGATAATGTCAACAGAAAAAGTAGAAATATGAACAGAGAGAGGACACAGAAGAAACACTTGCTTTACATGTATCGTGCAACTGACTGCAGCGCTAGAAAGGGGATAAAAGAGTTGAGATTGCTTGCATATTCAGGAAACATTGAAGTTGTAGCAATAATTGAGATGTGGTTTAATTATTAGGGACATACCTGCCGAGTATACCTGGAATATACCTGGAGAGGGTTTCGGGGGTCAACGCCCCCGGGGCTTGGTCTGAGATCAGGCCTCGTGGTGGATCAGGGTCTCATCAACCAGGCTGTTACTGCTGGCCGGACGGAAACTGACGTACGAACCACTGCCCGGCTGGTCAGGTACTGACTTTAGGTGCCTCTCCAGTGCCTTCTTGAAGACAGCCAGGGGTCTATTGTTAATCCCCCTTATGTATGCTGGAAGGTAGTTGCCAAGTTGAAGAGTGCCAAGTTGAAGAGTGCCAAGTTGAAGAGTACTAAGTTGAAGAGTACCAAGTTGAAGAGTGCCAAGTTGAAGAGTGCCAAGTTGAAGAGTACTAAGTTGAAGAGTACCAAGTTGAAGAGTGCCAAGTTGAAGAGTGCCAAGTTGAAGAGTACTAAGTTGAAGAGTACCAAGTTGAAGAGTGCCAAGTTGAAGAGTGCCAAGTTGAAGAGTACTAAGTTGAAGAGTACCAAGTTGAAGAGTGCCAAGTTGAAGAGTGCCAATTTGAAGAGTGCCAAGTTGAAGAGTGCCAAGTTGAAGAGTGCCAAGTTGAAGAGTACCAAGTTGAAGAGTGCCAAGTTGAAGAGTGCCAAGTTGAAGAGTGCCAAGTTGAAGAGTACCAAGTTGAAGAGTGCCAAGTTGAAGAGTACCAAGTTGAAGAGTGCCAAGTTGAAGAGTGCCAAGCTGAAGAGTGCCAAGCTGAAGAGTGCCAAGTTGAAGAGTGCCAAGTTGAAGAGTACCAAGTTGAAGAGTGCCAAGCTGAAGAGTGCCAAGCTGAAGAGTGCCAAGCTCAAGAGTGCCAAGTTCAAGAGTTAAGTTATTCCACAGTGACAGAAATAGTAGATGTAAAGACTGAAGGAGCAGACACACAACTTATCTAAGTTGTGTGTCTGTTCTTGTCCTGTGGAATTTCTAGAAATGCTTGAAAACTTGACTCTAGGCGTGTTAGTCACAGAAAATTATGGTTACATCAGTGGAGGAAAGTGTCACCTTATGAACCGGTGTATCGGAACCTTGGTTCACTATCCCCAGAGAACCTCACCTTCAAGACTTGAAAAATTCAATGATGACAAGTTAGGAACGTGATCCTGACACAAGGTGTCGCGGCTCGGTAATGTTTCCCTTCCTGGCCAGCCTAGAAGGGACAAGTCCCTAACAACATCTGTTATATGAAAAAGTTAGATATATTGTTAGTACTTATAATGTCATATAAGACACACAATAGACTAGCTGCATCTCACTTTCCAACCATAAGACAGCATCTGAGATCAGTGTTTCAGTAATCATACACGTCTGCTAAGGACATTAACATTACTGCACAGGCAAAACTGGTTACATTCAAGAATTTAGACATTATATAAATCAGTTCTAATATATATATATATATATATATATATATATATATATATATATATATATATATATATATATACGTATATATAATACTTCAGTGTTGCAAGTAGCCCTGGTTCACCGGCCCCCAATAGAAATGAGACAAGAAATCCACACACATACATATATACACCTAAAAAACTCTGCCGCATATACAAACTGACGTATTTCAATTTAAGTAGGCTTCAGATTGGGGAAAATGGCATAATACCGCAGTTTTCATCTTCAGTCTGCGAGCTTTGCTTGCATGGGCTCAGTCTGGAAAATGAGGCTTTGAGGACTGTCCACGTAAGGATCAAAAGTGCTGATATGGTCAGACACACACGTACACATATATTATTCATACACACACACATGGGTGTACACACATTCGTACAGACACATGTACACACACAGTTCTCTGGGAATAATTTGCAGTGCTGGGCTCATTGAGCGGGGCTTTTGGAGTGGACGGCCTTAGATGAGGACGAATTTGTGGTCAACTGAGGGTATAGATTAATATGTATGATATTTTTGAGGTTAGGAGCGCCAGATTGTACAGTAAATGACTGAGCTAGGATGATGAGACTTTCCTCTCCCTTTCTCTCTCTTCCTCCCTCACTCCCTCTCTCTCTCTCTCTCTCTCTCTCTCTCTCTCTCTCTCTCTCTCTCTGCCCTCACCACCTTCAAGTCATGAACTCGACGATGATATGTTAAAACTAAGAGAAACATCTCGTAGTAATAATTATAGTGAGACAAGATCACGTAAATATGATAAATGAAAAGTCATCAGATAACACACGTCTGTGCTTAAGACATTTTAAAATATCTGCGGAGAAATGTGCAAAAACGGATGTTTAAATATATAAGCGAAAGTGTTGAGGGACGCAGATGGTTATTGAACTTGTTACTTAAACAAGACATGAACAAACACTAGGACATATTTTTTAGAAAACGTTTCGGTCCTGGGATCTTGATCGCTGGGGCTTTGATCATTGGGACCTTGATCACTGGGACCTTGATCACTTTTACCTTGATCACGGGGACCTTGATCATTAGGACCTTGATCACTGGGGACCTTTATCACTGGGACCTTGATCACTATAACCTTGATCACTGGGGATCTTCATCACTGGGATCTTGATCACTGGGACTTTGATCACTGGGGAACCTTGATTACTGGGACTTTGATCACTGGGGAACCTTGATTACTGGGACTTTGATCACTGGGGAACCTTGATCACTGGGACTTTGATCACCGGGGGCCTTGATCACTGGGACCTTGATCACTGGGGCCTTTTCGGTATCAATTACCAAGCCACGGTACGGGGTTAGAACCCCTGGTAAGTGTGTAGTAAACTTCAGGGCAGTGAGTGGCTACAATAAGATTTATCCAGAGGGAAGTTCTAAGCCCCACCCGTGCCGTGGGTTTCTTTGCAATCGATTACGATTTCGTGAGTCGGTTATCAAGGGTCATATCAACTCGTTACTTCCCTGCCTGAGGGAAAGGGCAATGACGACAAGAAACAGGAGTACAAACTCAAGGACCAAAGATTGTAATCCTGCCTAAATGAGGACTTTAGGGTGAGCACTGTCCCTGATATTTCGCCTGAGGTACACATCAACTAAATAACCACAGCAACAAATATGGGCTGGCAAATTTAAGGGAACTTTGCAGGATATTATTGCTACTTAGCGTCCTTCGAAAAAACTGCTACTTAGGGTCATTCGAAGGAACTGCTACCTAGCGTCCTTCGAAGGAACTGCTCTAGTGTGTGTCAGAGCTAACCTGGTTGCTTGGTTGGTTAATGGGGGGTTAAAGCTTATCGACTATATAAGCTTTCCACCACCAGTCAAGAATATTATAACCCCTAAAAAGGGGGGATTCTATTCTTAGCATGTATGCGCTTCGAGACACTTTCTGGTGCACTTATAATGTGATCACTTGGTGAGTGCTGTGGCCTGTGAGACTCACTTCTGCTCCTGAATTGCAGGTATTTGTGTCTACAATATTCTTGGGAATAGTTTTGTGAGGTT
>NW_027201062.1:0-14273 GCF_038502225.1 Cherax quadricarinatus
ATCTCCAGGAAGCACCCTGGTACAACAAACTAATGAGGCTTTATGAAAAGTACTCATTGAACCAACAGACAAGTGCAACCATAATAGACCACATATGGACCAATATACTAGCCCCCTTAAATCAGGGATAATCACAGACAGCACTACAGACCACTACCCTACCTTCCTCTTGACAAACATTAGTAAACCACCACTGGAATACAGTGGACCCCCGGTTAACGATTTTAATCCGTGCAAGAGGGCTCATCGTTATGCGAAATAATCGTTATGCGAATTAATTTTCCCCATAAGAAATAATGGAAATAAAATTAATCCGTGCAAGACGCCCAAAAGTATGAAAAAAAATTTTTTTTACCACATGAAATGTTAATTTTAATACACACAAACTGAAAAAGGCATGCACAATTACATGACACTTACTTTTATTGAAGATCTGGTGATGATTGATGGGATGGGAGGAGGGGAGAGCATTATCTTCTTACTGTTTAGAAGGGGAATCCCCTTCCATTAGGACTTGAGGTAGCAAGTCCTTTTCTGGGGTTACTTCCCTTCTTCTTTTAATGCCACTAGGACCAGCTTCAGAGTCACTGGACCTCTGTCGCACAACAAATCTGTCCATAGAGCTCTGTACCTCCCGTTTCTTCAAGACTTTCCTAAAATGGGCCATAACATTGTCATTGAAATAGTCACAAGCACGGCTTGCAACAGCTGTGTCAGGGTGATTTTCATCTATAAAGGTTTGCAGTTCAAACCACTCTGCACACATTTCCTTAATCTTTGAAGTAGGCACAATGGATTCCACAACTGGCATAGGCTTCTCAGGGTTAGCCCCAAACCCTTCAAAATCTTTCTTAATTTCCATACTAATTCTCACCCTTTTTACCACAGGGTTGGCACTAGAAGCTTTCTTGGGGCCCATGGTCACTTATTTTCCAGAAACACCACCGAAAACACTGTAATAATACGAAATATTCCGAGTGTATGCTTGGATGTTACCGCGGAGGCTGGCTGGTAAACAATGGGACGGCCGGCACATGTGAGGGCACATTGGACGCGTCTCGGACGAAAATCGGTATGCGGGTTTTTAATCGGTATGCGGGGCAAAAATTTTGCGATAAAAGTAATCGTTATGCGGAAAAATCGCTATGCGATGCCATCGTTATGCGGGGGTCCACTGTACAACGAAGTTTCATTTAGATTCCATGACGAGACCTCAATAAGGAATTTCACAGCTGACCTAGAGACTGTTGACTGGCCTACAGAATTCTCCAAGGCCAATGGTATTGATGACTGGAGAGACATTTTTCTCAACAAATTACTTAGACTATACAACAAACATTGTCCTATAAAAACGAAACAGATCACGAATAAACGGCTTGGTTGCCCATGGCTAACCAGTACCATTCTGAAATCCATTGATAAGAAACACCAATATGAAAAGCAATATAGACAGGGCTTAATACACAAAGATATTCTTAAACACTATTCATCAGTCCTCACCAAAGTAATAAAGAAAGCCAAACAACTGTACTACTCCAGCAGATTCACTGACACAAGAGGAGATATAAACAAGACCTGGAAAACACTCTCCCAGATTCTAGGGACCCACAAACTGAAAAAAAACAAGAATATTGTCCTAACTAAACCTAATGAAACACCACTGCATCCCACTGACACAGCTAACAAGATAAATGACTTCTTCTCAACCATAGGATCTAATCTCGCCAATAAAATCCCATGTACCAATGCCCATGCCGGGGACTACTTAGATGGGAATTTCCCAAATTCCTTCTATCTTGTATCAACTGAGTCCACGGAAGTCACCGAGATTATAAAGTCACTTAAAAACAACTCAGGAAATCTGTCTCATGTCCCACCATTATTGTACAAGAGAGCGGCCCATGTCCTCTCGCATACTATCTCATTACTTTTTAATAAGTCACTAGAAACTAGCACCTTCCTGAAACTACTCAAGACAGCAAGGGTTACATCAATACATAAAGGTGGTGACCCTACAGATTTAAACAACTATAGACCAATATCAAACTTACCATTGCTATCCAAAATCTTTGAGAAACTCGTGCAAAGGAGACCATATTCATTTATAACGGCACAAAACATACTCAACCCCTGCCAGTTCGGATTCAGGAAAAATAAAAGCACTAATGATGCAATTATAAAAATGCTAGATCTGCTTTACACAGCACTGGAAAATAAGGAATACCCGCTAGGAATTTTTATTGACCTAAGAAAAGCTTTAGACACAGTAGACCACGGCATCCTACTCCACAAACTTGACCACTATGGTATAAGAGGCCATGCGCTTGCATATTTCAAATCCTACCTTACTAATAGGTATCAGTATGTCACCATTAAAGACACAGCTTCATCAACACAGCCACTTGATACTGGAGTTCTGCAGAGTCCTTGGTCCCCTGCTTTTCCTCATTTACATCAATGATCTTCCAAACGTATCCCAACACCTGAACCCCATTCTCTTTGCTGACGACACGACTTATGTCATCTCTCACCCTAATCTTGCCACCCTCAACACCATTGTTAACAAGGAACTGCTTAAAATATCGACTTGGATGGCAGCCAATAAACTTGCGCTTAACACTGACAAAACCTACTATATTATGTTTGGTAGCAGAGCAGGAGTTGCACAAATTAACATTAAGATCGACAACACTCTAATTGCCAGACATAACGAGGGCAAATTCCTAGGCCTATACCTCGACAACAACCTGAATTTCAGCACCCATACAAAACACAAAAAAGTATCCAAAACGGTTGGGATCCTCTCCAAGATACGATACTACGAGCAGCAAAATGCCCTTCTCACAATATACCACTCGCTTATTTATCCATACCTCACCTATGCTATTTGTGCTTGGGGATCAACTGCAGCAACACACCTAAAGCCAATAATAACCCAAAAAAAAGCCGCAGTAAGAATAATCACTAAATCCCATCCCTGGCAACACACCCCCCACTCTTTATTTATTTTTTTTTATTAACACACTGGCCGATTCCTACCAAGGCAGGGTGGCCCGAAAAAGAAAAACTTTCACCATCATTCACTCCATCACTGTCTTGCCAGAAGGGTGCTTTACACTACAGTTTTTAAACTGCAACATTAACACCCCTCCTTCAGAGTGCAGGCACTGTACTTCCCATCTCCAGGACTCAAGTCCGGCCTGCCGGTTTCCCTGAACCCCTTCATAAATGTTACTTTGCTCACACTCCAACAGCACGTCAAGTATTAAAAACCATTTGTCTCCATTCACTCCTATCAAACACGCTCACGCATGCCTGGTGGAAGTCCAAGCCCCTCGCACACAAAACCTCCTTTACCCCCTCCCTCCAACCTTTCCTAGGCCGACCCCTACCCCGCCTTCCTTCCACTACAGACTGATACACTCTTGAAGTCACTCTGTTTCGCTCCATTCTCTCTACATGTCCGAACCACCTCAACAACCCTTCCTCAGCCCTCTGGACAACAGTTTTGGTAATCCCGCACCTCCTCCTAACTTCCAAACTACGAATTCTCTGCATTATATTCACACCACACATTGCCCTCAGACATGACATCTCCACTGCCTCCAGCCTTCTCCTCGCTGCAACATTCATCACCCATGCTTCACACCCATATAAGAGCGTTGGTAAAACTATACTCTCATACATTCCCCTCTTTGCCTCCAAGGACAAAGTTCTTTGTCTCCACAGACTCCTAAGTGCACCGCTCACCCTTTTCCCCTCATCAATTCTATGATTCACCTCATCTTTCATAGACCCATCCGCTGACACGTCCACTCCCAAATATCTGAATACATTCACCTCCTCCATACTCTCTCCCTCCAATCTGATATCCAATCTTTCATCACCTAATCTTTTTGTTATCCTTTCTTCTTCTTCTTAGATGTTTGCCGGTACTTCCGGCCCGGGTCTTCTCCAGCTGGTGACCCGGCGGTGGCCCCCAGGGCGGGGGTGTCGTTCGTCTTCTTCATTCTTCTATCTTCTCTCTTGGGCCCTCCGGTTGGAGGGTAACTTCTTCTTCTATCTTGCATGGACTCCACAAGTGGGGAGTGTCTTCTTGCTTGGGATCTTCGATGTCACAGTTGGGCAGAGGCAGAAAACAGGGTCGATTGGAGCCACACCCCAGCTTTAGCAGGCAGCAAAGTGCTGGGGGAACTTGTCTTGACGGTGGTGCTAGAAGCGGGGATCCTCTTCAACAATCTGATTAAACCTGTTCCTCAGTGCTACAGGGTCGATTCCTGGATTCCACCAAGTTTGACGGCAGAGTAGATTTGCTTGGCAAATTCTTGTATGTGAGGATTCGTCTTTGATCCTGCCCACGTTCTGGAATTTGTATTGGGTTCTTCTTCTGGTTGTGTGTGCAGTGTCCACCACTCTTGCCCGTGGTTTCTTGTTGCCATGGGGGATTGACAGCGGCCTGGGGAGCTGCAGCTCTTGGTTCTTGAGTTTTGTGATTCTTGGCCTTGACTCCTTGGTGTGGTGTAACAGTGGTAGCGGTGTGGGGAGTTGCAGCCCTTTCTTCTTGCGTTTTAGCTTTCTTGGATGGCGGTTGAGTTGTTCGAGGCAAGGCCTCGGCTTGGACAGTTGTGGTGGTGGTGGAGGCAGGAGGTGGTGGACTTTCATTGGTGGAATTCACCGCCGTATCAGGAGTCTCAGACTGGTCAATCTCCATGTCAGGTGGAGGTTGTGACAGTGGTGGCACAGCAGTTAAGCTGGCAATATTTGCAGTGGTTTGTAGGATCTCAGTGGAAGGTGGAGATGCAGGGAATGTGAGTTCAGGCATGTTGTTGAGTTTGAATACTTCGTTGATGGTGGAGTTGAATGAGCCAGGCTCAGCTGCATTCTGCACATGAGCATACATGATGCAACATAGGATCTTGGTGGGATCGGCAGCAGGTGCTGTGAGGAAGGTAGTAGGAGCAGCTTGCGTGGCTTGTAGGATCTTGGTAGTGTCTGCTTGAATCTTGGCAATAGCAGAATATGTGGATGCTTGTGGTTTGGGCTTCTGTTGTAGCTGTTGTTTCTTGAGTATGTCCCTTCTGATAGGGCACCTGGCAGCAAGAGTATGATGGTCATCCTTGCAGTTCAAGCATTGCGGTGGGGAAGCAGTAGTGCAATTCTTGAAGTCGTGGCCCTCAAGGCCACAGGTGGAGCAGTACTTCTTGTCTTTGTCAGGGCAGTTTTTGGTGATATGCTGGTATGAGTAACAGTTATAGCACTGTGGGATTTGTTGGTATTTTTCTGCTTCAATGAAGGCTGGGTTGATATGGAAGTAGTGTATAGCCAGGCCCTCAGCGAGGGCTCTGGCTGCCATGTTGACGTCACTGAAGGTGACCTTCAGCATGGAGGAGGCGTTGGGTATCTTGGTAAGAAATTCCACCTTGGCCCAGGAATTCTGTGCTTCAATGGACAACTTGATCTCTTCAGTAGTTTGTGTAGTGATGAGTCTGTCGAGTCTCCTGAGGAACACAGTTCTTCTGGCCCTCAGTGCTGGGGAATTCAAAACAGAGAATCCATGATCTTGTAGCGTGGAGACAGCAGTAGTGGTGAGTAGTTTCTCGGCTTCGGTGTCGTCAGTACAGATGACAATGAAGGCTTCTTTGAGTGACAGAATCACATTGCACTTAACATGCAGTCTGCCACTAACGACAGATGCAAGTGCTAGCTTAGTTGAGTCGTTGATTGTTCCACTCGCTGGCTGAATCTTTACTCTATTAGAGTAATACATCGTGGGTAGCAGTGTTCCCCTCCCCAACGGGGATCGTAGGGATGTCTTAGCGGCTTCAAATCAGGCAGGAGAAAGCTAGTAGGCCCACATGTGAGAGAATGGGTCTGTGTGGTCAGTGTGCACCACATAAAAAAAATCCTGGAGCACGCAGTGCATAATGAGAAAAAAAAAACTCGGACCGTTTTTTTTAATTAAAATGCCGACTTTGTGGTCTATTTTCGTATAGTATTTGTGGTTGTATTCTCGTTTTCTTGGTCTCATTTGATAGAATGGAAACTATATTATAGAAATGGAGGTGATTTTGATTAATTTTACTATAAAAAGAACCTGGAAATGGAGCACAAAGTACAGGAAATGTTTGATTTTTGCCGATGTTCAAAAGTAAACAAATGATGTCATTGTCCAATAAATGTCCAAATAGCCATTCTAATACGCAGTCATGAATGGGTTGATGTAATTTTTACAATTATTACAGTATTGCAGTAGTCTGCATAACAGTAAATCTTCTATTTTTTGTTTGAATAAAATTTCAAAATAAAAAGCAAGAGTAATATCACAGGGACCTGGAGACATGACTGATGAACAAAGAAAATGTTATTTTAGAGCCAGGAATGTCTGCATTGTTCATTCTGGACCTTATTTTGAAATTGTCATATTTTTTAATTTTCGTGAAATTGGCCAAATTGCAAATTTCTGACCATGTTATTGGGTAGTTGAAATCGGTAAATGGGCAGTTTCTTGTACTCAATCGATAGAAAAAATAGAGTTCTGAAGAAATAGTTATGAGTTTGGTTGACTGGAATAACGGAATTAGCCGAAAATAGGGCTCAAAGTGGGCGAAATTGCCGATTTTTAAATATCGCCGAAGTCGCTAACTTCGTGAGAGCGTAATTCCGTCAGTTTTCCATCAAATTTCGTTTTTTTTTTGGTGTCTTTACAATCGGGAAAAGATTCTCTATCATTTCATAAGAAAAAATAATTTTTTTTTTTTTCGAATATTTTTCGACACCAGAAGCAACTTCAGGATTGGCCCTTCGACAGTCAAAGGGTTAAACTGCTTTGATCGGCATTACTGATTTCCGTCCTCTTGGGCCTTATTATATTACTATTGAAGTTGTATATTGAGTTCACTTCCACCACTTGCCTCATCCGGCACATCTGCTGAACCATTATGACACAATTACGAAGGGTTGGAAGACGACCAAAACGCAGATGTGATTTACACAGATTTTGCAAAGGCGTTTGACAAATGCGATCATGGAGTGACAGCGCACAAAATGAGGGACATGGGCATTACGGGGAAGGTAGGCAGATGGATTTTCGGGTTCCTAACACACAGAACACAACAAGTAGTAGTGAACAGAATAAGACCCAGCATCAGCGAGGTAAAAAGCTCAGTGAACCAATGGACTGTTCTGGCACCTCTTCTGTTTCTCATCCTCATAGCAGACATAGATAAAAACACCCGTCACACTTTTGTATCATCATTTGCAGATGACACTAAAATAAGCATGAAAGTCACTACGGTAGAGGACACTGAAAAATTACAGGAAGACATAAGCAGGGTTTTCCAGTGTGCAGTGGAGAACAACATGACGTTCAGTGGTGATAAGTTACAGCTACTTAGGTCTGGAAAGAATGAACTCAAAAGGAACACTATATAGAAAATTCAAGAGGGTCACCAAATAGAACGAAAGGGACACGTAAAAGACCTGGGAAAATGGACGGGGTGGGTATTGAGAACTTTCAAAACAAGGGAAATAATGCCAGTGGTGACACTCAAATCGCTAGTGCTCCCTCATTGTTGACGGCCCCGTTCAAATCAGGAGAAATATCAGAGCTGGAACAAATACAGAGATCGTTTACAGCTTGCATTGAGCCAATAAAGCATCTAAATTACTAGGAACACATTCAAGTCTTGAACATGTACTCATTGGAGTGGAGGAGAGAAAGATATATGATAATATATACCTGGAAAGTACTCGAGAGCCTGGTCATAAATCTGCACACTGCCATAACAACATGCTGGAGTGAGAGAGATATGGAAGGAAGTGTAAAATAAACCCAGTGAGGATCAGGGGTGCGGTGGGGACAATAAGGGAACACTGTATCAACATTTGAGGTCCCAGACTTTTCAACATCTTACCAGAAGATATCAGAAACGGCTGAAACAAGTGTAGAAACCTTCAAGAGGAAACTGGACAAGTATCTTCACCAGGTGCCAGATCAACCAGGCTGTGCTGGATATGTGAGGCAGTGGGCCTCCAGAAAAAAAAAAATACAATAAAATGCACTCTACTGTATACCTAACATGGTACTATGTACCTGTTACACAATTTGGGTATACTCGCATAAACGTCGAAAATAACTAAAAGTACAATTTACTCGGAATTCTGACCATATTTTTAAAAGTCTGTTATACGAATATTTACCGTACGAGGTGGGCAAGGAAACTGGTCTATTATCACTTCATTTAAACTATTTCAGTAATTAACCACTTGATTAATTTGTCTGTCAAATCCAGTAAAGAGACTGAATAATTAGTTTAGCTCTGGTGAGAAAGTGTCGGATGAGAGAATGAGCCAGCATCATCTGTCTTGTCCTTAACATACAACCTCGGCCACAGCCAGTGGTCAGGGAGGAATCTTGCAATGTTGCAAATTGTCGCTGGTACGTGCACCACACTAGACTGTGCAAGTGCTCCTTGAAGGCCTCCATACCATGCCTCTCAACCTCTACAATCCAAACATTAATAAGATAAAATGGTCAATTCCAAATATTTTGCTATTTAGGATTTTCAGGGACATTATATTCCACACAGCTATCATAACCTACTTACGAATAAATGATCACTTTTTAAATTAGACACATGTGCCACTATATATACTTGTGTCATAGTTATCTCTGTACTAGACTGAAGAAGACACTCGTGGCTAAACATTTCCTCTAATAAACTGTACATTTTTCACACTATAAACCACACAGCTATTATAACCTACTTATAAATAAATGAGCATTTTTTTGAACTGATCTATATCATGATTTATATTATTCTTCGACTACAAAAATGTTACGTTACCTTCCTCTGGATTATCTTCGTCTTCACCTAAACATTTATGATAGACACATCCCAGCAGGTACACGGGAGAATCCTGGGAGAAATTTGTTTTGAGATTAACCGCCCAACCTGAAAAAATCCAGACTGTGTAATCTCCTACTTATCATTGCTAACCACAGTAATCCTACAGATTTAAGCTGACAGAGCAAGACCGTCAGTCAGTCATTTTGCCAATTAAGCACAGTGAATTTTTTTAACTAATCGATGGCCAAAAGTCTATCGACATAAAATTCTAATTGATACAGGATATGAGGCACCACAAGTAAACAAAAATAATAATTTTAAACTGACAAAAATGTATTAGCAATTTGCAAGTCAAAACTAATAAACTAATGAAGATATCTACATCATTCAAATAATCTTTCATAAACTATTTCAACATATGTATACCTAACATGATGCAAATGTAGATTTTTCAGTCATGATTTCTACATATATAAGCTCAACTTTTAACTAATTGTTGCTATGATACTACATTAAAAACAATTACAATTAAAGTCTTTTATAATTCCACTAGCTTTCTTTTATAATACAAAAGACTGGTAAACAAATTTGTTATGGTCTGTTGGACATCAAAGTATATTGGAAAAAGATTTCAGAACACTTCCTGACCTTTAACTGACAGCAAAGCACTGTATGCATCACAGATATACTGTTCAAACATCAACTATTTCATCATTCAAGGCAATTTTACACCTTGCAAACATTGCAAAATTGCACTAGCAATCTTGCTTCCCACCTCCACCACAAGACAAGCACAGTCCATGGCAAACAATGTAACAATGAGCATTTTTTGCCGGCATGTTACTTACGCCCTTTTATTTACCCCCACCTCATATCAATGATGTTATTAATATTAAATTATTTGAACCTGACCCAAGATAACTTTTGTTGGATTAAACTTACGTTCATATTACAAGCTTTAAGCAATGTGTCCCATTTATGACGCAAAATAAAAACATACATCATTTTAACTGGGAAATATACAGTAGACCGTCAGATACTGCACCGTCCGTTAATGCACTTTGCAAAATTGCGGCATATTTTCGGAGGAAATGCCATAAACATCGCTTAACGTGGTCAAGTACATGTAGGGGGAATGTGGCATGTGCCACAATCTTTTCCCTCTGCCTCATAGTGAACCTAGAGCCCAGTCCATTGTCTTGTATGATAGAGGGTGGGAGAGGGCAAGCTACTGGGTGGGAGTTGGCAAGCTACTGGGTGGGAGTGAGCAAGCTACTGGGTGGGAGTGAGCAACCTACTGGGTGGGAGAGGGCAAGCTACTGGGTGGGAGAGGGCAAGCTACTGGGTGGGAGTTAGTGAGTGAGGAGAAGGTACTAGAAAAAGAAGGGCGAGTGAAGGTATGAACAAAGGGTTGAAAGTGGCTCTTGCTGCCATCCCGTGTTTTCTTCACACTGTACATACCATGTGGCACTGCAACATACACCCACTGGTGTAAACGTGGGTACAGACAGGCGGGTGAGGATATGACCCTGATAATATGCAGGTGTTTGGCAGAGAGGTGGGTGCAAGCATGGCGGGGGGTGTGGGTTGAGGGTAACTGTGGGAGATGGGCAAAAGCCTGATGTTGGGTGAAGGTGTCAGTCCAGAGCCATCCTGCTCTCTGACATATGGCCAGGAGGAGGCTGAGGACATGTGTGTGACAAGGTGGGTGAAGGTCAATGAGAGGTTAAAATACACAGGCAAAGGCATGTGAAAAGCAGGCACTGGCTTTGTGTGTCAGGGCCTGCTAAAATTACTGCAACACCATAAACCACCAATAAGCATTCTTGGCAATGGTTCATAACCAAGATATAAAAGTAACATTTATTTTTGGTGTGAGGATTGACTGAAAATGTAGAACAAGTGTTATACAACCTCTCCTCACTTAGCGACGTTACTACTTCTTTACCGACGATTCAGACTTACAACAGGCTCTCTGACCAGCATGCATACGTGTATATTAGAGCCGATTTCCTCTATTCTGTTTATTACAATATACAGTAAACTACTGCATAAACATTTAAAAATATACCAGAAATGTTATAAATGGTACAAAGGTGACATTAAACCAATATCAAATATGACTGACACAAACCCACTATGCTTCTTGCCGAGCGATGAATTTGTTTACCGAACGGAACTCCGTCGTTAAGTGAGGAGAGGCTATATATTAGAGACATGCGGATGTAATTAATGAGAGAGGAAACAAAGTTACTGTAGCGACTGCAATGTCTATACTTGATGTTTTTGACTTTCACAAATTTAAATTTTTGAAAATCCGTGTAAAAGTGATTAAACTACCAACCCCTAAGTACTTAACAGGGTAGTTCCCATGGCAAATGCTCAGTTTCTCGTGATTAATGCACTGTACACGAGATATATCAGAAAAATAGCTGACCACTGCATGGATTTCAATACAGGAATAAGCCGAAAACTGGACTCAAAGTGCTCCCAAACTTCAACATTTGTGCCTGCATAAATCTCTATTACAGGAAACTTTACATTTCAGTGTCATTCTCAGACCAATCACGTCAGGAATAGGCAGTGCTCCACACAAATTAGCCGGAGTTCTTGCCAAACATCTTTCCTGCCTTCTGGGGACCATCAGCCCCGCTCATCTTAAACACTCAGGTGACCTTCTCAACCGCATCCGTAACCTCTCCATCCGTAACAAGAAACTAAGCAGTTTGGATGTGACTTCCCTCTTCACAAAAGTACCTACCAAAAAAGCCATCGAGGTTCTACGACGTAAAGTCAATCAGGACCTCAATCTTCCTCTACCTCCCGGAGATTTTGTTGACTTAATTGAACTCTGTGTTAATTTCAACTGTTTTTCTTTCAATAACAAGCTCTACAAACAAACCTACGGCATGGGAATGGGGTCCCCCATAAGTGCCGTCCTAGCCAACTTATACATGGAACACCTAGAGTCCGAACACTTCGCCAACATCATCCCTTCAAGCGTCACTTGGTTACGTTACGTGGACGATGTCCTCGTAATAACTCCAAAACGTTTTGATGTACGGGATCTTCAGGCAAGGCTCAACGCAGTTGAACCGGCAATCCAGTTTACACTAGAAGAAGAGTCCAATGACAAGCTACCTTTCCTCGACGTCCTCATTCACAAAGTAGACAACAACCTAAGATTTCAAGTTTATCGGAAACCCACCAATAAAAATGATCTCGCACACTTCTATTCCAGTCAAGATACCAAGACCAAAAGAGGCATCATCATCGGGTTTTTCCTAAGAGCATACCAAATTTGTAGTCCTGAGTTTCTTGACGAGGAGTGTACATACATTCACCAAACATTCACGGAGTTACATTTTCCTTCCTTTTTCATCAAAGACTGCAAGAAAAGAGCTCTTCAGATCATAAATTCTCCACGCATCAACACCACTCCCAGCAAAGTTATAATTCTTCCCAACAGTCAGGTTGCACTGAACGTCTCAAAAGTACTTTCACAAGCTAACACCAGAGTCGCCATCGCTTCTAGCACTTCAATAAAGGATATAACCAGGACAAAATCCAAGCACCACGAACCAGTCAATGCAGGAGTTTACACTATACCCTGTGGAGGCTGTGACAAGATTTACGTAGGTGAAACAGCCAGATACCTCGACACCCGCCTCAATGAACACATTTACGCATGTAGGAACGATAATTTGAACAACGTCTGTGTACAACACCGAAATTCCACCAATCATCTCATGAAATTCAGAGACGCCCAATTAGTGATCAAAGAAACTAATTTCCGCAGACGCAAGTGCCTCGAATCAGCACTGATCGCTGTTTCGAATACAATTAAACAAAACAACGGCAGCTTCACCATCTCCGAAGTCTTAGCAAGAATCCTCCTGAAAACAGTAAACCCTGCCATCACATAGTCTCTCCTGTTATACTACACAAAGCACAGAGAGTGAACACTGAAACAAGCTGCCTCATTCCAGTCTATATTTGTCCAACCTATTTTTATGTTACCCAAGTAATAGTTTTTATCCTTTTACTCATGTACGAATTAATTGCTCTACCATATTGTATTACTTTTGTCACTACCACTACTAATACTACTACCACTAGTGAATACCGAAATGGTACCTCACTAGTATTACACCTCACTCTGAGCCTTTATATACCCTCTGTGTCTATGTATTGTTTGTAATGGCTTGATAAAGCTCCTGGAGAGCGAAACGTTGCCACAATAAATGTCACATTAGTTGCACTTGTGTCCTTTTACTTTACATCATTCACTCCATCACTGTCTTGCCAGAAGGGTGCTTTACACTACAGTTTTTAAATTGCAACATTAACACCCCTCCTTCAGAGTGCAGGCACTGTACTTCCCATCTCCAGGACTCAAGTCCGGCCTGCCGGTTTCCCTGAACCCCTTCATAAATGTTACTTTGCTCACACTCCAACAGCACGTCAAGTATTAAAAACCATTTGTCTCCATTCACTCCTATCAAACACGCTCAGGCATACCTGCTGGAAGTCCAAGCCCCTCGCACACAAAACCTCCTTTACCCCCTCTCTCCAACCTTTCCTAGGCCGACCCCTACCCCGCCTTCCTTCCACTACAGACTGATACCCTCTTGAAGTCATTCTGTTTCGCTCCATTCTCTCTACATGTCCGAACCACTTCAACAACCCTTCCTCAGCCCTCTGGACAACAGTTTTGGTAATCCCGTACCTTCTCCTAACTTCCAAACTACGAATTCTCTGCATTATATTCACACCACACATTCCCCTCAGACATGACATCTCCACTGCCTCCAGCCTTCTCCTCACTGCAACATTCATCACCCATGCTTCACACCCATATAAGAGCGTTGGTAAAACTATACTCTCATACATTCCCCTCTTTGCCTCCAAGGACAAAGTTCTTTGTCTCCACAGACTCCTAAGTGCACCACTCACTCTTTTTCCCTCATCAATTCTATGATTCACCTCATCTTTCATAGACCCATCCGCTGACACATCCACTCCCAAATATCTGAATACATTCACCTCCTCCATACTCTCTCCCTCCAATCTGATATTCAATCTTTCATCACCTAATCTTTTTGTTATCCTCATAACCTTACTCTTTCCTGTATTCACCTTTAATTTTCTTCTTTTGCACACCCTACCAAATTCATCCACCAATCTCTGCAACTTCTCTTCAGAATCTCCCAAGAGCACAGTGTCATCAGCAAAGAGCAGCTGTGGCAACTCCCACTTTGTGTGTGATTCTTTATCTTTTAACTCCACGCCTCTTGCCAAGACCCTCGCATTTACTTCTCTTACAACCCCATCTATAAATATATTAAACAACCACGGTGACATCACACGTCCTTGTCTAAGGCCTACTTTTACTGGGAAATAATTTCCCTCTTTCCTTCATAC
>NW_027201063.1:0-14269 GCF_038502225.1 Cherax quadricarinatus
ATGCTATTTTTGTGAAGTTCTTTGAAAATAATTATTATTACTCAGAAAATAATGTGTTTCCTGAAATACTTGAAAGTGACTTGAATTGCCGCAATATGCTACAAAACATGATTATTCAGTGATTTTTCAACATTATATTTTAGACATTTTTAAAATATCAAAATAAAAATCGATAGAAATTAATATTAGTAATAAATATTTCATATATTTTTTCAAAAATTCTTGAAACATTAAAAAAATCAGAAAAATGTGCTAAAATCATATTTTCCTGCATATTTTGACAATTCAGAGTGTTTTGAATGCTTTTTCGACAAACTTGATTTTGTAGCTAAAATTCATTGATTTTCACACTTTTACATCAGAAGTACTGCTGCAATTGAATTTTATGTTAAAAGTAAGCAAAATTATGCTATTTTTGTGAAGTGCCTTGAAAATACATATTTTATCTGAAAAAATGAGAATTTTTCTGAAATTCTTCAAAATGCTTTGAATCGTCGAAATATGCTGAAAAATATGATTTTTAATGATTTTTCAACATTAACATATGTTTTAGACATTTTTTAAATTGCCCTATAAAAATCGATAGAAATTATATTTATTTGAAAAATTTGAAATATTTTATAAAAAATACTTGAAACATTAAAATCTCAGAAAAATGTGCTAAAATCATATTTTACTGCATAAATCGACGATTTAGATCGTTTTAAATACTTTTTTGACAAACTTAATTTTTCAGCTAAAATTCTTAGATTCTAACAATTTTCAATTAGAATTAATACTGCAATTGCATTTTATGCTAAAAGGAAGCAAAATGCTTGAAAATGCCTTGAATCGTCGAAATATGCTAAAATATATTATTTTTAATGATTTTTTCAATATTTATAAGTATTTCGCATATTTTTAAAAATCCCACTGAAACTTGATAAAAATCAATAATTATTTTGAATGTTTAATATATTTTTAAAAAATACTTGAATCATTTAAAAAATCAGAAACAGGTGCTAAAATGATATTTTATTGCATATTTCGAAGATTTAGAGCATCTTGTATGGTTTTTCTTATAAACTTAATTTTTCAGCAAAAATTAATAGATTTTCACACTTTTAAAGCTGAATTACTGCTACAATTGAATTTAATTCTAAAACTTATAAAAACTTTAGAATTTTTGTGAAATAATTTGAAAAAACATTTTAACTAAAAAAATTTATTTTCATGAAATGCTTGAAAATGCCTTGAATCGTCGAAATAATCCAAAAAACATGATTTTTAATGGATTTTCAACATCAATATATATATTAGACATTTTTAAAAAATCCCAGAGAAAATCGATAAAAATCCATGTTAATTTGGAAAATTTGAAATATTTCATTAAAAATACTAGAAATGTTAAAAAACTCAGAGAAATGTGCTAAAATCATATTTTACGGCATATTTCAACGATTTGGAGCGTTTTGAATGCTTTTTTTCACAACCTTCATTTTTTAGCTAAAATCCATTGATTCTCAAACTTTTAAATCATAATTAATGCTGTAATTGAATTTTATGGGAAAACAAAGCAAACTTTTTATGAAGTTGTTTGAAAATACATATTTTAACTCAATCAAGCAAAACTTTTGATTGAAATGTTTGAAAATGCCATGAATCGTAGAAATATGCCAAAAAATATGATTATTAATGATTTTTAAACATTTACATAGAATTTAGTCAGTTTTAAAAAATCACAATAAATATCGATCGAAATCTATATATTTCATATATTTTTTTAAAAATATTTGAAATATTAAAAAACTCAGAAAAATATGCTAAAATCATAATTTAATGCAAATTTCGACGGTTTAGAGCGTTTTTATTGTTTTTTGACAAACTTGATTTTGGTACTAAAATCAGAGTTACTGCTGCAATTGAATTTGATAATTAAAGTAAGCAAGAGTATGCTATTTTTGTGAAGTTCTTTGAAAATAATTATTATTACTCAGAAAATAATGTTTTTCCTGAAAAACTTGAAAATGACTTGAATCGCCATCTTATTCTACAAAACATGATTATTCAGTGATTTTTCAACATTATATTTTAGACATATTTAAAACATCCCAATAAAAATCGATTGAAATTAATATTAGTAATAAATATTTCATACATTTTTTCAAAAATTCTTGAAACATTAAAAAAATCAGAAAAATGTTCTAAAATCATAATTTATGCATATTTCGACGATTCAGAGTGTTTTGAATGTTTTTTGGACAAACTTGATTTTGTAGCTAAAATTCATTGATTTTCACACTTTTATATCAGAATTAGTGCTGCAATTGAATTTATTTCTAAAATTAATAAAAACTTTAGAATTTTTGTGAAATTATTTGAAAAAACATATTTTAACTAAAAAAATTTATTTTCATGAAATGCTTGAAAATGCCGTGAATCGTCGAAATAATCCAAAAAATATGATTTTTAATGGATTTTCAACATTAATATATACATTAGACATTTTTAAAAAATCCCAGTAAAAATCGGTAAAAATCCATGTTAATTTGGAAAATTTGAAATATTTCATTAAAAATACTAGAAACGTTAAAAAACTCAGAGAAATGTACTAAAATCATATTTTACTGCATATTTCAACGATTTGGAGCGTTTTGAAAGCTTTTTTTCACAACCTTCATTATTTAGCTAAAATCTATTGATTCTCAAACTTTTAAATCATAATTAATGCTGTAATTGAATTTTATGGGAAAATAAAGCAAAATATTTTCTGAAGTTGTTTGAAAATACATATTTTAACTCAATCAAGCGAAACTTTTGATTGAAATGTTTGAAAATGCCTTGAATCGTAGAAATATGCCAAAAAAATATGATTATTAATGATTTTTAAACATTTATATACAATTTAGTCAGTTTTAAAAAATCCCAATAAATATCGATGGAAATCAATATATTTCATATATTTTTTTTAAAATATTTGAAATATTAAAAAACTCAGAAAAATATGCTAAAATCATAATTTAATGCAAATTTCGACGGTTTAGAGCGTTTTTATTGTTTTTTTTCGACAAACTTGATTTTGGTACTAAAATCAGAGTTACTGCTGCAATTGAATTTGATAATTAAAGTAAGCAAGAGTATGCTATTTTTGTGAAGTTCTTTGAAAATAATTATTATAACTCAGAAAATAATGTGTTTCCTGAAATACTTGAAAATGACTTGAATTGCCGCAATATGCTACAAAACATGATTATTCAGTGATTTTTCAACATTATATTTTAGACATTTTTAAAACATCAAAATAAAAATCGATAGAAATTAATATTAGTAATAAATATTTCATATATTTTTTCAAAAATTCTTGAAACATTAAAAAAATCAGAAAAATGTGCTAAAATCATATTTTCCTGCATATTTCGATGATTCAGAGCGTTTTGAATTCTTTTTCGACCAACTTGATTTTGTAGCTAAAATTCATTGATTTTCACACTTTTACATCAGAAGTACTGCTGCAATTGAATTTTATGTTAAAAGTAAGCAAAATTATGCTATTTTCGTGACGTGCCTTGAAAATACATATTTTATCTGAAAAAATGAGAATTTTTCTGAAATTCTTCAAAATGCTTTGAATCGGCGAAATATGCCGAAAAATATGATTTTTAATGATTTTTCAACATTAACATATGTTTTAGACATTTTTTAAATTGCCCTATAAAAATCGATAGAAATTATATTTATTTGAAAAATTTGAAATATTTTATAAAAAATACTTGAAACATTAAAATCTCAGAAAAATGTGCTAAAATCATATTTTACTGCATAAATCGACGATTTAGATCGTTTTAAATACTTTTTTGACAAACTTAATTTTTCAGCTAAAATTCTTAGATTCTAACAATTTTCAATTAGAATTAATACTGCAATTGCATTTGATGCTAAAAGGAAGCAAAATGCTTGAAAATGCCTTGAATCGTCGAAATATGCTAAAATATATTATTTTTAATGATTTTTTCAATATTTATAAGTATTTTGCATATTTTTAAAAATCCCACTGAAGCTTGATAAAAATCAATAATTATTTTGAATGTTTAATATATTTTTAAAAAATACTTGAATCATTTAAAAAATCAGGAACATGTGCTAAAATGATATTTTATTGCATATTTCAAAGATTTAGAGCATCGTGTATAGTTTTTCTTATAAACTTAATTTTCAGCAAAAATTAATAGATTATCACACTTTTAAATCAGAATTACTGCTGCAATTGAATTTAATTCTAAAAGTAATAAAAACTTTAGAATTTTTGTGAAATAATTTGAAAAAACATATTTTAACTAAAAAAATTGATTTTCATGAAATGCTTGAAAATGCCTTGAATCGTCGAAATAATCCAAAAAACATGATTTTTAATGGATTTTCAACATTAATATATATATTAGACATTTTTAAAAAATCCCAGTAAAAATCGATAAAAATCCATGTTAATTTGGAAAATTTGAAATATTTCATTAAAAATACTAGAAACATTAAAAACTCAGAGAAATGTGCTAAAATAATATTTTACGGCATATTTCAACGATTTGGAGCTTTTTGAATGCTTTTTTTCACAACCTTCATTTTTTAGCTAAAATCCATTGATTCTCAAACTTTTAAATCATACTTAATGCTGTAATTGAATTTTATGGGAAAATAAAGCAAAATATTTTCTGAAGTTGTTTGAAAATACATATTTTAACTCAATCAAGCGAACCTTTTGATTGAAATGTTTGAAAATGCCTTGAATCGTAGAAATATGCCAAAAAAATGTGATTATTAATGATTTTTAAACATTTACATGCAATTTAGTCAGTTTTAAAAAATCCTGATAAATATCGATGGAAATCAATATATTTCATATATTTTTTTAAAAATATTTGAAATATTAAAAAACTCAGAAAAATATGCTAAAATCATAATTTAATGCAAATTTCGACGGTTTAGAGCGTTTTTATTGCTTTTTCTACAAACTTGATTTAGGTACTAAAATCAGAGTTACTGCTGCAATTGAATTTGATAATTAAAGTAAGCAAGAGTATGCTATTTTTGTGAAGTTCTTTGAAAATAATTATTATTACTCAGAAAATAATGTTTTTCCTGAAATACTTGAAAATGACTTGAATCGCCATCTTATGCTACAAAACATGATTATCCAGTGATTTTTCAACATTATATTTTAGACATTTTTAAAACATCCAAATAAAAATCGATTGAAATTAATATTAGTAATAAATATTTCATACATTTTTTCAAAAATTCTTGAAACATTAAAAAAATCAGAAAAATGTGCTAAAATCATATTTTAATGCATATTTCGACGATTCAGAGTGTTTTGAATGCTTTTTCGACAAACTTGATTTTGTAGCTAAAATTCATTGATTTTCACACTTTTATATCAGAATTACTGCTGCAATTGATTTTTATGTTAAAAGTAAGCAAACTTATGCTATTTTTGTGAAGTGCCTTCAAAATACATATTTTATTTAAAAAAATTAGAATTTTTCTGAAATTCTTCAAAATGCATTGAATCGTCGAAATATGCCGAAAAATATGATTTTTAATGATTTTTCAACATTAACATATATTTTAGACGTTTTTTAAAATTCCCTACAAAAATCGATAGAAATCAATATTAATTTGAGAAATTTTAAATATTTTATGAAAAATACTTGAAACATTAAAATCTCAGAAAAATGTGCTAAAATCATATTTTACTGCATAAATTGATGATTTAGAGCGTTTTAAATACTTTTTTGACAAACTAAATTTTTCAGCTAAAATTCTTAGATTCTAACAATTTTCAATTAGAATTAATACTGCAATTGCATTTTATGCTAAAAGCAAGCAAATTGCTTGAAAATGCCTTGAATCGTCGAAATATGCTAAAATATATTATTTTTAATAATTTTTTCAATATTTATAAGTATTTCACATATTTTTAAAAATCCCACTGAAACTTGATAAAAATCAATAATTATTTTGAATGTTTAATATATTTTTAAAAAATACTTGAATCATTTAAAAAATCAGAAACAGGTGCTAAAATGATATTTTACTGCATATTTCGAAGATTTAGAGCATCTTGTGTGGTTTTTCTTGTAAACTTAATTTTTCAGCAAAAATTAATAGATTTTCACACTTTTAAAGCAGAATTACTGCTACAATTGAATTTAATTCTAAAAGTTATAAAAACTTTAGAATTTTTGTGAAATAATTTGAAAAAACATTTTAACTAAAAAAATTGATTTTCATGAAATGCTTGAAAATGCCTTGAATCGTCGAAATAATCCAAAAAACATGATTTTTAATGGATTTTCAACATCAATATATATATTAGACATTTTTAAAAAATCCCAGAGAAAATTGATAAAAATCCATGTTAATTTGGAAAATTTGAAATATTTCATTAAAAATACTAGAAATGTTAAAAAACTCAGAGAAATGTGCTAAAATCATATTTTACGGCATATTTCAACGATTTGGAGCGTTTTGAATGCTTTTTTTCACAACCTTCATTTTTTAGCTAAAATCCATTGATTCTCAAACTTTTAAATCATAATTAATGCTGTAATTGAATTTTATGGAAAAACAAAGCAAACTTTTTTATGAAGTTGTTTGAAAATACATATTTTAACTCAATCAAGCAAAACTTTTGATTGAAATGTTTGAAAATGCCATGAATCGTAGAAATTTGCCAAAAAATATGATTATTAATGATTTTTAAACATTTACATAGAATTTAGTCAGTTTTAAAAAATCACAATAAATATCGATCGAAATCTATATATTTCATATATTTTTTTAAAAATATTTGAAATATTAAAAAACTCAGAAAAATATGCTAAAATCTTAATTTAATGCAAATTTCGACGGTTTAGAGCGTTTTTATTGTTTTTTGACAAACTTGATTTTGGTACTAAAATCAGAGTTACTGCTGCAATTGAATTTGATAATTAAAGTAAGCAAGAGTATGCTATTTTTGTGAAGTTCTTTGAAAATAATTATTATTACTCAGAAAATAATGTTTTTCCTGAAAAACTTGAAAATGACTTGAATTGCCATCTTATTCTACAAAACATGATTATTCAGTGATTTTTCAACATTATATTTTAGACATATTTAAAACATCCCAATAAAAATCGATTGAAATTAATATTAGTAATAAATATTTCATACATTTTTTCAAAAATTCTTGAAACATTAAAAAAATCAGAAAAATGTTCTAAAATCATAATTTATGCATATTTCGACGATTCAGAGTGTTTTGAATGTTTTTTGGACAAACTTGATTTTGTAGCTAAAATTCATTGATTTTCACACTTTTATATCAGAATTAGTGCTGCAATTGAATTTATTTCTAAAATTAATAAAAACTTTAGAATTTTTGTGAAATTATTTGAAAAAACATATTTTAACTAAAAAAATTTATTTTCATGAAATGCTTGAAAATGCCGTGAATCGTCGAAATAATCCAAAAAATATGATTTTTAATGGATTTTCAACATTAATATATACATTAGACATTTTTAAAAAATCCCAGTAAAAATCGGTAAAAATCCATGTTAATTTGGAAAATTTGAAATATTTCATTAAAAATACTAGAAACGTTAAAAAACTCAGAGAAATGTACTAAAATCATATTTTACTGCATATTTCAACGATTTGGAGCGTTTTGAAAGCTTTTTTTCACAACCTTCATTATTTAGCTAAAATCTATTGATTCTCAAACTTTTAAATCATAATTAATGCTGTAATTGAATTTTATGGGAAAATAAAGCAAAATATTTTCTGAAGTTGTTTGAAAATACATATTTTAACTCAATCAAGCGAAACTTTTGATTGAAATGTTTGAAAATGCCTTGAATCGTAGAAATATGCCAAAAAAATATGATTATTAATGATTTTTAAACATTTATATACAATTTAGTCAGTTTTAAAAAATCCCAATAAATATCGATGGAAATCAATATATTTCATATATTTTTTTTAAAATATTTGAAATATTAAAAAACTCAGAAAAATATGCTAAAATCATAATTTAATGCAAATTTCGACGGTTTAGAGCGTTTTTATTGTTTTTTTTCGACAAAATTGATTTTGGTACTAAAATCAGAGTTACTGCTGCAATTGACTTTGATAATTAAAGTAAGCAAGAGTATGCTATTTTTGTGAAGTTCTATGAAAATAATTATTATAACTCGGAAAATAATGTGTTTCCTGAAATACTTGAAAATGACTTGAATTGCCGCAATATGCTACAAAACATGATTATTCAGTGATTTTTCAACATTATATTTTAGACATTTTTAAAACATCAAAATAAAAATCGATAGAAATTAATATTAGTAATAAATATTTCATATATTTTTTCAAAAATTCTTGAAACATTAAAAAAATCAGAAAAATGTGCTAAAATCATATTTTCCTGCATATTTCGATGATTCAGAGCGTTTTGAATTCTTTTTCGACCAACTTGATTTTGTAGCTAAAATTCATTGATTTTCACACTTTTACATCAGAAGTACTGCTGCAATTGAATTTTATGTTAAAAGTAAGCAAAATTATGCTATTTTCGTGACGTGCCTTGAAAATACATATTTTATCTGAAAAAATGAGAATTTTTCTGAAATTCTTCAAAATGCTTTGAATCGGCGAAATATGCCGAAAAATATGATTTTTAATGATTTTTCAACATTAACATATGTTTTAGACATTTTTTAAATTTCCCTATAAAAATCGATAGAAATTATATTTATTTGAAAAATTTGAAATATTTTATAAAAAATACTTGAAACATTAAAATCTCAGAAAAATGTGCTAAAATCATATTTTACTGCATAAATCGACGATTTAGATCGTTTTAAATACTTTTTTGACAAACTTAATTTTTCAGCTAAAATTCTTAGATTCTAACAATTTTCAATTAGAATTAATACTGCAATTGCATTTGATGCTAAAAGGAAGCAAAATGCTTGAAAATGCCTTGAATCGTCGAAATATGCTAAAATATATTATTTTTAATGATTTTTTCAATATTTATAAGTATTTTGCATATTTTTAAAAATCCCACTGAAGCTTGATAAAAATCAATAATTATTTTGAATGTTTAATATATTTTTAAAAAATACTTGAATCATTTAAAAAATCAGGAACATGTGCTAAAATGATATTTTATTGCATATTTCAAAGATTTAGAGCATCGTGTATAGTTTTTCTTATAAACTTAATTTTCAGCAAAAATTAATAGATTATCACACTTTTAAATCAGAATTACTGCTGCAATTGAATTTAATTCTAAAAGTAATAAAAACTTTAGAATTTTTGTGAAATAATTTGAAAAAACATATTTTAACTAAAAAAATTGATTTTCATGAAATGCTTGAAAATGCCTTGAATCGTCGAAATAATCCAAAAAACATGATTTTTAATGGATTTTCAACATTAATATATATATTAGACATTTTTAAAAAATCCCAGTAAAAATCGATAAAAATCCATGTTAATTTGGAAAATTTGAAATATTTCATTAAAAATACTAGAAACATTAAAAACTCAGAGAAATGTGCTAAAATAATATTTTACGGCATATTTCAACGATTTGGAGCTTTTTGAATGCTTTTTTTCACAACCTTCATTTTTTAGCTAAAATCCATTGATTCTCAAACTTTTAAATCATACTTAATGCTGTAATTGAATTTTATGGGAAAATAAAGCAAAATATTTTCTGAAGTTGTTTGAAAATACATATTTTAACTCAATCAAGCGAACCTTTTGATTGAAATGTTTGAAAATGCCTTGAATCGTAGAAATATGCCAAAAAAATGTGATTATTAATGATTTTTAAACATTTACATGCAATTTAGTCAGTTTTAAAAAATCCTGATAAATATCGATGGAAATCAATATATTTCATATATTTTTTTAAAAATATTTGAAATATTAAAAAACTCAGAAAAATATGCTAAAATCATAATTTAATGCAAATTTCGACGGTTTAGAGCGTTTTTATTGCTTTTTCTACAAACTTGATTTAGGTACTAAAATCAGAGTTACTGCTGCAATTGAATTTGATAATTAAAGTAAGCAAGAGTATGCTATTTTTGTGAAGTTCTTTGAAAATAATTATTATTACTCAGAAAATAATGTTTTTCCTGAAATACTTGAAAATGACTTGAATCGCCATCTTATGCTACAAAACATGATTATCCAGTGATTTTTCAACATTATATTTTAGACATTTTTAAAACATCCAAATAAAAATCGATTGAAATTAATATTAGTAATAAATATTTCATACATTTTTTCAAAAATTCTTGAAACATTAAAAAAATCAGAAAAATGTGCTAAAATCATATTTTAATGCATATTTCGACGATTCAGAGTGTTTTGAATGCTTTTTCGACAAACTTGATTTTGTAGCTAAAATTCATTGATTTTCACACTTTTATATCAGAATTACTGCTGCAATTGATTTTTATGTTAAAAGTAAGCAAACTTATGCTATTTTTGTGAAGTGCCTTCAAAATACATATTTTATTTAAAAAAATTAGAATTTTTCTGAAATTCTTCAAAATGCATTGAATCGTCGAAATATGCCGAAAAATATGATTTTTAATGATTTTTCAACATTAACATATATTTTAGACGTTTTTTAAAATTCCCTACAAAAATCGATAGAAATCAATATTAATTTGAGAAATTTTAAATATTTTATGAAAAATACTTGAAACATTAAAATCTCAGAAAAATGTGCTAAAATCATATTTTACTGCATAAATTGATGATTTAGAGCGTTTTAAATACTTTTTTGACAAACTAAATTTTTCAGCTAAAATTCTTAGATTCTAACAATTTTCAATTAGAATTAATACTGCAATTGCATTTTATGCTAAAAGCAAGCAAATTGCTTGAAAATGCCTTGAATCGTCGAAATATGCTAAAATATATTATTTTTAATAATTTTTTCAATATTTATAAGTATTTCACATATTTTTAAAAATCCCACTGAAACTTGATAAAAATCAATAATTATTTTGAATGTTTAATATATTTTTAAAAAATACTTGAATCATTTAAAAAATCAGAAACAGGTGCTAAAATGATATTTTACTGCATATTTCGAAGATTTAGAGCATCTTGTGTGGTTTTTCTTGTAAACTTAATTTTTCAGCAAAAATTAATAGATTTTCACACTTTTAAAGCAGAATTACTGCTACAATTGAATTTAATTCTAAAAGTTATAAAAACTTTAGAATTTTTGTGAAATAATTTGAAAAAACATTTTAACTAAAAAAATTGATTTTCATGAAATGCTTGAAAATGCCTTGAATCGTCGAAATAATCCAAAAAACATGATTTTTAATGGATTTTCAACATCAATATATATATTAGACATTTTTAAAAAATCCCAGAGAAAATTGATAAAAATCCATGTTAATTTGGAAAATTTGAAATATTTCATTAAAAATACTAGAAATGTTAAAAAACTCAGAGAAATGTGCTAAAATCATATTTTACGGCATATTTCAACGATTTGGAGCGTTTTGAATGCTTTTTTTCACAACCTTCATTTTTTAGCTAAAATCCATTGATTCTCAAACTTTTAAATCATAATTAATGCTGTAATTGAATTTTATGGGAAAACAAAGCAAACTTTTTTATGAAGTTGTTTGAAAATACATATTTTAACTCAATCAAGCAAAACTTTTGATTGAAATGTTTGAAAATGCCATGAATCGTAGAAATATGCCAAAAAATATGATTATTAATGATTTTTAAACATTTACATAGAATTTAGTCAGTTTTAAAAAATCACAATAAATATCGATCGAAATCTATATATTTCATATATTTTTTTAAAAATATTTGAAATATTAAAAAACTCAGAAAAATATGCTAAAATCATAATTTAATGCAAATTTCGACGGTTTAGAGCGTTTTTATTGTTTTTTGACAAACTTGATTTTGGTACTAAAATCAGAGTTACTGCTGCAATTGAATTTGATAATTAAAGTAAGCAAGAGTATGCTATTTTTGTGAAGTTCTTTGAAAATAATTATTATTACTCAGAAAATAATGTTTTTCCTGAAAAACTTGAAAATGACTTGAATTGCCATCTTATTCTACAAAACATGATTATTCAGTGATTTTTCAACATTATATTTTAGACATATTTAAAACATCCCAATAAAAATCGATTGAAATTAATATTAGTAATAAATATTTCATACATTTTTTCAAAAATTCTTGAAACATTAAAAAAATCAGAAAAATGTTCTAAAATCATAATTTATGCATATTTCGACGATTCAGAGTGTTTTGAATGTTTTTTGGACAAACTTGATTTTGTAGCTAAAATTCATTGATTTTCACACTTTTATATCAGAATTACTGCTGCAATTGAAATTTGTGTTAAAAGTAAGCAAACTTATGCTGTTTTTGTGAAGTGCATTCAAAATACATATTTTATCTGAAAAAATTAGAATTTTTCTGAAATTCTTCAAAATGCTTTGAATCATCGAAATATGCCAAAAAATATGATTTTTAATTATTTTTCAACATTAACATATATTTTAGACATTTTTTAAAGTTCCCTATAAAAATCGATAGAAATCGATATTAATTTGAAAAATTTGAAATATTTTATGAAAAATACTTGAAACATTAAAATCTCAGAAAAATGTGCTAAAATCATATTTTACTGCATAAATCGACGATTTAGAGCGTTTTAAATACTTTTTTGACAAACTTAATTTTTTAGCTAAAATTCTTAGATTCTAACAATTTTCAATTAGAATTAATACTGCAATTGCATTTTATGCTAAAAGGAAGCAAAATGCTTTAAAATGCCTTGAATCGTCGAAATATGCTAAAATATATTATTTTTAATGATTTTTTCAATATTTATAAGTATTTCTCATATTTTTAAAAATCCCACTGAAACTTGATAAAAATCAATAATTATTTTGAATGTTTAATATATTTTTAAAAAATACTTGAATCATTTAAAAAATCAGGAACAGGTGCTAAAATGATATTTTATTGCATATTTCGAAGATTTAGAGCATCTTGTATGGTTTTTCTTATAAACTTAATTTTTCAGCAAAAAATAATAGATTTTCACACTTTTAAATCAGAATTACTGCTGCAATTGAATTTATTTCTAAAATTAATAAAAACTTTAGAATTTTTGTGAAATAATTTGAAAAAATATATTTTAACTAAAAAAATTGATTTTCATGAAATTCTTGAAAATGCCTTGAATCGCCGAAATAATCCAAAAAATATGATTTTTAATAGATTTTCAACATTAATATATATATTAGACATTTTTAAAAAATCCCAGTAAAAATCGATAAAAATCCATCTTAATATGGAAAATTTGAAATATTTCATTAAAAATACTAGAAACGTTAAAAAACTCAGAGAAATGTACTAAAATCATATTTTACTGCGTATTTCAACCATTTTTGAGCGTTTTGAAAGATTTTTTTCACAACCTTCATTTTTTAGCTAAAATCCATTGATTCTCAAACTTTTAAATCATAATTAATGCTATAATTGAATTTTATGGGAAAATAAAGCAAAATATTTTCTGAAGTTGTTTGAAAATACATATTTTAACTCAATCAAGCAAAACTTTTGATTGAAATGTTTGAAAATGCCTTGAATCGTAGAAATATGCCAAAAAAATATGATTATTAATGATTTTTAAACATTTACATAAAAGTTAGTCAGTTTTAAAAAATCCCAATAAATATCGAAGGAAATCAATATATTTCATATATTTTTTTTTAAATATTTGAAATATTAAAAAACTCAGAAAAATATGCTAAAATCATAATTTAATGCAAATTTCGATGGTTTAGAGCGTTTTTATTGTTTTTTCGACAAACTTTTTTTTATGTACTAAAATCAGAGTTACTGCTGCAATTGAATTTGATAATTAAAGTAAGCAAGAGAATGTTATTTTTGTGAAGTTCTTTGAAAATAATTATTATAACTCAGAAAATAATGTTTTTCCTGAAATACTTGAAAATGACTTGAATTGCCACAATATGCTACAAAACATGATTATTCAGTGATTTTTCAACATTATATTTTAGACATTTTTAAAACATCCCAATAAAAATCGATAGAAATTAATATTAGTAATAAATATTTAATATATTTTCTCAAAAATTCTTGAAACATTAAAAAAAAATCAGAAAAATGTGCTAAAATCATATTTTCCTGCATATTTCGACAATTCAGA
>NW_027201064.1:0-14266 GCF_038502225.1 Cherax quadricarinatus
TCATTGATTCAACAAATTAGTATACTGGATAATGGAAGAACCTGCCATACTCTGCCAGCATCAGAAACAAGACTGATGATAAACCTTGGTAACTCATACCGACAAGACTGATGATAAACCTTGGTAACTCATACCGACAAGACTGATGATAAACCTTGGTAACTCATACCGACAAGACTGATGATAAACCTTGGTAACTCATACCGACAAGACTGATGATAAACCTTGGTAACTCATACCGACAGGACTAATGATAAACCTTGGTAACTCATACCGACAAGACTGATGATAAACCTTGGTAACTCATACCGACAAGACTGATGATAAACCTTGGTAACTCATACCGACAAGACTGATGATAAACCTTGGTAACTCATACCGACAAGACTGATGATAAACCTTGGTAACTCATACCGACAAGACTGATGATAAACCTTGGTAACTCATACCGACAAGACTGATGATAAACCTTGGTAACTCATACCGACAAGACTGATGATAAACCTTGGTAACTCATACCGACAAGACTGATGATAAACCTTGGTAACTCATACCGACAAGACTGATGATAAACCTTGGTAACTCATACCGACAAGACTGATGATAAACCTTGGTAACTCATACCGACAAGACTGATGATAAACCTTGGTAACTCATACCGACAAGACTGATGATAAACCTTGGTAACTCATACCGACAAGACTGATGATAAACCTTGGTAACTCATACCGACAAGACTGATGATAAACCTTGGTAACTCATACCGACAAGACTGATGATAAACCTTGGTAACTCATACCGACAAGACTGATGATAAACCTTGGTAACTCATACCGACAAGACTGATGATAAACCTTGGTAACTCATACCGACAAGACTGATGATAAACCTTGGTAACTCATACCGACAAGACTGATGATAAACCTTGGTAACTCATACCGACAAGACTGATGATAAACCTTGGTAACTCATACCGACAAGACTGATAATAAACCTTGGTAACTCATACCGACAAGACTGATGATAAACCTTGGTAACTCATACCGACAAGACTGATGATAAACCTTGGTAACTCATACCGACAAGACTGATGATAAACCTTGGTAACTCATACCGACAAGACTGAAGATAAACCTTGGTAACTCATACTGACAAGACTGAAGATAAACCTTGGTAACTCATACCGACAAGACTGATGATAAACCTTGGTAACTCATACCGACAAGACTGATGATAAACCTTGGTAACTCATACCGACAAGACTGATGATAAACCTTGGTAACTCATACCGACAAGACTGATGATAAACCTTGGTAACTCATACCGACAAGACTGATGATAAACCTTGGTAACTCATACCGACAAGACTGGTGATAAACCTTGGTAACTCATACCGACAAGACTGATGATAAACCTTGGTAACTCATACCGACAAAAGAGACTAGAGCAATCATTAGGACATATTAAAAAAATGTTTCAGTCCAGGGACCTTGATTCACGTCTGAGCAGAAATTATCAAGGTCTCAGGACCGAAACGTTTTGTAATAAATATGTTATTGTGTTTGTTCACGTGTCGTTTGAACACACTACAGTAACAAAATGAAAAGAGAACAACTTAAGTGACAATATATTAGAGAGAAAGAGAGAGAGAGAGATACACACTCACACAGAAATTACTGGAATTATCCAGCGTCAGTTGGATGTATGATAAAGGCGTGCGCTGTCAATTACTTTTTTTCAGCTACCAACCGAATGAAAAACTTCCTGACATCATTGTGAAAGTCGTCTCTTCATGTGTTTAATTTGTATGATATATAAATATAAAGTTTTATGTAACTTTAACGTTTATAATTGTTCAGATGTGTATAACCGATACTGCATCGGCAGCCATTTCTCTCATTCAAAGAAACTGACTGAATTATATATATATATATATATATATATATATATATATATATATATATATATATATATATATATATATATATATATACATATATATATACATATATATATATATATATATATATATATATATATATATATATATATACATATATATATATACATATATATATATATATATATATATATATATATATATATATATATATATATATATATATATATATATATATATATATATATATATATATATATATATATTAAAAACAACCACGCGGGGAATGGAATAATTGCTATTATTCTCTTCCCCCAGTGATTGTTTTGCATATATATATATATATATATATATATATATATATATATATATATATATATATATATACAGTAAAGCAGGCACGAACGAGTAATTTTAAGCAATTTAAAGTAATGCGACTAACCGGGAATCGAACCTCCGATCCTTCAGCACGCCTCGTGAAATTCCTAAGCATTCTTTTTTCTAGACTCTCCCATTAAATTCCTGTGTTTTTAGAATCTTGAGTAATTCCACTTAGTTCATCTTAGAGTGCTGAAGTCATCACACACAGCTTAATAATAAAGAAAAACTAATTTAATTTTTCACAGTTAAATAATTTACCATAATTTACCAGGTAATTTACTGGACAACCTGACATGATCAATAGTTTTTAGTTATATAACTGCTATATTCTTTTAAATATTTGCATAAAATATTTGTGTTTATTATTAAATACTGTATTTAGCTTGAGCAATTTACAAAGCATTAGTGCCGTCTTAATTTTCTATTAAACGATTTAATAAGAGGCTGTGAGTGGATATCGGTGTTGTTAGTAGATGGATGGAGCGATACACGGTTTGTGTCTGCTTCTTTATTGGTCGTAAAATACACACGAATAATGGCGTGCCAGAGTCCGAGCGAGTGAACGAGAGAGGGTACGTGTGGCTACCAGCTGGACTTGCCAAGGGATGAGAAATACCTAGATACCTAGAGAGTTACAAGAGCTTTGTCTTGTCGTACAACACATGAGAGGAAACAAACACAATATTATATCTTGTTTTCATCCATAAAACCCCCGTCACGTCTACCTCCATATCACCTCAATAATAACACTTCTGCGCCGTGTACAGCGTCTCCACTACTACATACCTTCCATAGTGGAGGAGGCCACCTGATCACGTTATGCCATTAGTTACTACTACTTTCTCAAAGAGAGAGAGAGAGAGAGAGAGAGAGAGAGAGAGAGAGAGAACGAGTAGGGGGAAGAAGAGAGGGTTACACAACCGCAACCATATATATATAAATATCGTGTCGAATAGGTAAAACTGGTCATTTAGCAAGAACTCATTTAAATTAAGTCCTTTCTAAAATTTTCTCTTATACCTTTGAAGATATATATTTTTTCATTTATGATAATGTAAAAATTAATAATTTTGAATCAAAAAACCTTATGAAACTTACCTAACCTTATTATAACAAGCGCAGTTTAATTCAGCCTAATCCAACTAAATATATTTTAGATCAGTTTACAATAATTTGATAATAGACAAACACATTGAAATATATTTTTTCATTAGGATTTTTGCGAAATTATTGCATACACAAATCTCGCTTGCCATATTCGCCAAGAAGAGTGTTGCTATTTAAACCAAAATCGCAAATTTTACCTATTCGGCACAGGATATATATATATATATATATGTATGTCTTGGCTTAAATAGCAAAGTTCATCTTGCCATATAGGACAAGCGAAAATTTGTGTATGCAATAATTTCGCCAAAATCATTCTGAACCTAACGAAAAAAATATATTTCACTGTGTTTGTTTAGTATTAAATTATTGTAAACAAATCTAAAATATATTTAGTTGGGTTAGGCTAAAATAAATTGTTCTTGTTATAATAAGGTTAGGTAAGTTTTCTAAGATTCTTTTGGTGCAAAATTATAAATTTTTACATTAACATTAATGAAAAAAATATATCTTTAAACGTATAAGAGAAAATTTTAGAAAGGACTTAATTTTAAATGAGTTCTTGCTAACTGACCAGTTTTACATATTCGGCACGACATATATATATATATATATATATATATATATATATATATATATATATATATATATATATATATATATATATATATATATATATATATATATATATATATATATCTCTATATATATATATATATATATATATATATATATATATATATAGGTAGTAGGTTGGTAGACAGCAACCACCCAGGGAAGTACTACCGTCCTGCCAGATGACTGTGAAACAAAAACCTGTAACTGTTTTGCATGATGGTAGGATTGCTGGTTTCTTTTTCTGTCTCATAAACACGCTAAGATAACAGGGATATCTTGCTACTCCTACTTACACTTTGGTCACACTTCACAGACACGCACATGCATATATATATATACATACATCTAGGTTTTTCTCCTTTTTCTAAATAGCTCTTGTTCTTTTTTATTTCTTCTATTGTCCATGGGGAAGTGGAAAAGAATCTTTCCTCCGTAAGCCATGCGTGTCGTATGAGGCGACTAAAATGCCGGGAGCAATGGGCTAGTAACCCCTTCTCCTGTATACAATTACTAAAAAAGAGAAGAAGAAAAACTTTATAAAACTGGGTTGCTTAAATGTGCGTGGATGTAGTGCGGATGACAAGAAACAGATGATTGCTGATGTTATGAATGAAAAGAAGTTGGATGTCCTGGCCCTAAGCGAAACAAAGCTGAAGGGGGTAGGAGAGTTTCAGTGGGGGGAAATAAATGGGATTAAATCTGGAGTATCTGAGAGAGTTAGAGCAAAGGAAGGGGTAGCAGTAATGTTAAATGATCAGTTATGGAAGGAGAAAAGAGAATATGAATGTGTAAATTCAAGAATTATGTGGATTAAAGTAAAGGTTGGATGCGAGAAGTGGGTCATAATAAGCGTGTATGCACCTGGAGAAGAGAGGAATGCAGAGGAGAGAGAGAGATTTTGGGAGATGTTAAGTGAATGTATAGGAGCCTTTGAACCAAGTGAGAGAGTAATTGTGGTAGGGGACTTGAATGCTAAAGTAGGAGAAACTTTTAGAGAGGGTGTGGTAGGTAAGTTTGGGGTGCCAGGTGTAAATGATAATGGGAGCCCTTTGATTGAACTTTGTATAGAAAGGGGTTTAGTTATAGGTAATACATATTTTAAGAAAAAGAGGATAAATAAGTATACACGATATGATGTAGGGCGAAATGACAGTAGTTTGTTGGATTATGTATTGGTAGATAAAAGACTGTTGAGTAGACTTCAGGATGTACATGTTTATAGAGGGGCCACAGATATATCAGATCACTTTCTAGTTGTAGCTACACTGAGAGTAAAAGGTAGATGGGATACAAGGAGAATAGAAGCATCAGGGAAGAGAGAGGTGAAGGTTTATAAACTAAAAGAGGAGGCAGTTAGGGTAAGATATAAACAGCTATTGGAGGATAGATGGGCTAATGAGAGCATAGGCAATGGGGTCGAAGAGGTATGGGGTAGGTTTAAAAATGTAGTGTTAGAGTGTTCAGCAGAAGTTTGTGGTTACAGGAAAGTGGGTGCAGGAGGGAAGAGGAGCGATTGGTGGAATGATGATGTAAAGAGAGTAGTAAGGGAGAAAAAGTTAGCATATGAGAAGTTTTTACAAAGTAGAAGTGATGCAAGGAGGGAAGAGTATATGGAGAAAAAGAGAGAAGTTAAGAGAGTGGTGAAGCAATGTAAAAAGAGAGCAAATGAGAGAGTGGGTGAGATGTTATCAACAAATTTTGTTGAAAATAAGAAAAAGTTTTGGAGTGAGATTAACAAGTTAAGAAAGCCTAGAGAACAAATGGATTTGTCAGTTAAAAATAGGAGAGGAGAGTTATTAAATGGAGAGTTAGAGGTATTGGGAAGATGGAAGGAATATTTTGAGGAATTGTTAAATGTTGATGAAGATAGGGAAGCTGTGATTTCGTGTATAGGGCAAGGAGGAATAACATCTTGTAGGAGTGAGGAAGAGCCAGTTGTGAGTGTGGGGGAAGTTCGTGAGGCAGTAGGTAAAATGAAAGGGGGTAAGGCAGCCGGGATTGATGGGATAAAGATAGAAATGTTAAAAGCAGGTGGGGATATAGTTTTGGAGTGGTTGGTGCAATTATTTAATAAATGTATGGAAGAGGGTAAGGTACCTAGGGATTGGCAGAGAGCATGCATAGTTCCTTTGTATAAAGGCAAAGGGGATAAAAGAGAGTGCAAAAATTATAGGGGGATAAGTCTGTTGAGTGTACCTGGTAAAGTGTATGGTAGAGTTATAATTGAAAGAATTAAGAGTAAGACGGAGAATAGGATAGCAGATGAACAAGGAGGCTTTAGGAAAGGTAGGGGGTGTGTGGACCAGGTGTTTACAGTGAAACATATAAGTGAACAGTATTTAGATAAGGCTAAAGAGGTCTTTGTGGCATTTATGGATTTGGAAAAGGCGTATGACAGGGTGGATAGGGGGGCAATGTGGCAGATGTTGCAAGTGTATGGTGTAGGAGGTAGGTTACTGAAAGCAGTGAAGAGTTTTTACGAGGATAGTGAGGCTCAAGTTAGAGTATGTAGGAAAGAGGGAAATTTTTTCCCAGTAAAAGTAGGCCTTAGACAAGGATGTGTGATGTCACCGTGGTTGTTTAATATATTTATAGATGGGGTTGTAAGAGAAGTAAATGCGAGGGTCTTGGCAAGAGGCGTGGAGTTAAAAGATAAAGAATCACACACAAAGTGGGAGTTGTCACAGCTGCTCTTTGCTGATGACACTGTGCTCTTGGGAGATTCTGAAGAGAAGTTGCAGAGATTGGTGGATGAATTTGGTAGGGTGTGCAAAAGAAGAAAATTAAAGGTGAATACAGGAAAGAGTAAGGTTATGAGGATAACAAAAAGATTAGGTGATGAAAGATTGAATATCAGATTGGAGGGAGAGAGTATGGAGGAGGTGAACGTATTCAGATATTTGGGAGTGGACGTGTCAGCGGATGGGTCTATGAAAGATGAGGTGAATCATAGAATTGATGAGGGAAAAAGAGTGAGTGGTGCACTTAGGAGTCTGTGGAGACAAAGAACTTTGTCCTTGGAGGCAAAGAGGGGAATGTATGAGAGTATAGTTTTACCAACGCTCTTATATGGGTGTGAAGCGTGGGTGATGAATGTTGCAGCGAGGAGAAGGCTGTATATATATATATATATATATATATATATATATATATATATATAAACTTGCTTCAGGGAAAACTCAAGGTTTCCCCCGGAGCTGTTTGAAAATTGTTGTCTCCTACCACCCCCTATATTTTATATATACTTTATTTAAAGACAAAATACATTGACAAAATAGATTTTCAAAAATAGGATCATCATTGACTTGGCATGCCTTGTTTTGAAGGTTCTCATTATCCATCCTATCATGTTCCTCGCAGTTGTGATAATGATACTGCTGTGATTTTTGAAAGTGAAATCCTCTGACATTATCACGCGTAAGTTCTTCATATTAGATTTTCGCTTTATTATGTGGTTATTATTTGCTTCTTATTCCAATATAGCTTTTATTTCCCCAAGTTTTCCATAACGGAGTAACTGAAATTCCCTCATTAAACCTCATGTTGTTGTCTGAGACCCATTGGATGACTTGGTCTAAATGCGTTTGGGGATTTATGGTGTCATCAGTGGACAACACTCATGAAAATTCTAGTATCGTCAGCAAAGAGCGACATGATGCTGTGGTTTACAGTTATATTTATATCAGTTTTGTGGATGAGGATAAGGATGGGAACGAGTATAGTACCGTGTGTAACCGAGTTTTTCATTGTGGCAGCCTCCGAATTAACTGTGTTTCCTTTTATTCTGTGTGCTCTGTTGGTTAGAAAGTAAAAGATCCATGTGCCAATATTTCCATTTACTCCTTTAACAGGCATTTATTACGCCATGGTCGTGACTGTGTATGATACATCTGCATTCTGTTTGTCCTCCAGTGCATCCAAGACCAAGTCATAGTGATCAAATAGTTAAGAGAGGAAAGAGCTACTTGCTTTAAACCCATGTTGCCCTGGGTTGTGCACTTGTTGGTAATCTAAGTGGTTGGCTGTCTTGCCTTTTAGAACTCTTTCAAAAGTTTTTATGAAGTGGGACGTTAGTGCTATAGATCTATAAATCTTTGATATTGCTTTTATAACTTGATTTGCTACTGGAGAGTGAACAAGGAATACAGGGAAAACCGGTTAACTGGACATGCGTGCTGGAGGTGGGAAGTACAATGCCTGCAATCTGGAGGAAGGGTGGGGATGTTGTTGTTCTGAGAACCGTCTCAACTGTGAAGTTAGCGCTTCCGGCGAGACAGGGATTGAATGAATGACAGTGAATGTATTTTTGTCTTGTTTTGGGTCGCTTTTCCTCTGTGGGAGGCGGCTTGTGGGTATTCACCTATTTGTGGTTGCAGGGGTCGAGCCACAGCTTTTCACCCCGCCTTTTCGCTGGCCGCTACTAAGTCCAACCTCACCCTGCTACATGAGCTTTATCGTACCTCTCCTTAAAGCTACATATGAATCCTAACTCCACTATATCACTCTCCAGATTGTTCCTCTTCCTGACAACTCTATGACTGAAAAAATACTTCCTAACATCCCCGTGACTCATCTGAGTTTTCAACTTCCAGTTGTGACCCCTTGTTCTTGTGTCCCATTTCTGAAATATTGTCCCTATCCACCTTGTCAATTCCTTTCGGTATTTTAAATGCCGTTATCATATTCCCTCTGTCCCTCCTATCCTCCAGTGTCATCAGGTTGAGTTCCCTTAACCTCTCCTCGTAGGACATACCCTCTCAACTTCAGGACTAGTCTTGTTACAACCCATAGCACTTCCTCTAATTTCTTGACGTGCTTGACCAGTTGTGGGTTCAATACTGGTGCTGCACACTCCAATATGGCCTGACGTACACGGTGTACAGTGTCTTGAATGACTCGTTACTCGGGTCTCGAAGCGCTCTCCTTAGGTTTGCCAGTCGCCTATATCCTGCAGCAGTTATTTGGTTGATGTTCTCCGTATAATATTCATCCCAAGATCCTTTTCCCTGAGTGTGGTTTATAGTCTTTGCCCCCCATCCCTAACTTGTACTCCGCCTGCGATCTTATTTGACCTTCCCCAATCTTCATGACTTTGCACTTGGTGGGGTTAAACTCCAGGAGCTGGACCAGGCTTGCAGCCTGTTCAGATCCATTTGTAGGCCTACTTGATCTTCATTCGTATGAATTCTTCTCATTACCTTCACATCGTCTACAAAGAGAGACACCTCTAAATCTATCCATTCCTTCATTTCATTTACATATACCAGAAATAGCACTGGTCCTAGGACGGACCCCTGAGGACCACCGCTTGTCACAGGCACCCACTCTGACACCTCTTCACGTACCATCACTCCTTCCTGTCAGGTATTATCTGATCCATTGCAATGTCTTTCATGTTATTCCTGCGTGCTCCTCTAGCTTTTGTACTAATCTCTTGTGTGGAACTGTGTCGAAAGCCTTCTTACAGTCGAAGAAAATGTAATCTATCCACCCCCTCTTTCTCTTCTATCTTACTTTTGCTCCCTTGCTGTAAAATTTCAATAGGTTTTGTGACTCAGTATTTCACTTCCTTGAAACCGTGCTAGTTATCGTGTATAAGCTCATTCCTTTCTGTGTGTGTGTGTGTGTGTGTGTGTGTGTGCGTACACACACAGGAGCTACGATTCGACCCCTGCAACCACAATTAGGTGAGTACACACCAACACACACACACACACACACACACACACACACACACACACACACACACACACACACACACACACACACACACGTAGTACATTAGTAGACAGGTATACAGTCATGGCATGGGAATGGGAATTGGAAACCTGTTAAATATTTCACACACTAGCAGCATTGCTAGCCTTTTCTTTGTCTGAGGTGCACGTAATATAGTGAGTAAATTTTACAGGAGCTACCCGTAACGGTGAGGATACACAGCATGTATGTATATGCATGTATGTCTATACATACTCATTTCCATTTTATTCTCAAATTTTTAATTAACAGTTCCTGCCCTTGCAATGTTTCCTTTGAAATGAAATTGAAAAATGGACTAAAATTATTTATACACATGTAACCCGCACATGAAAGAGAGGAGCTTACGACATTTCGGTCCGATTTGGACCATTTACAAAGTGCGGGTTATTTGTGTATTGTTTATATATATATATATATATATATATATATATATATATATATATATATATATATATATATATATATATATATATATATATATATATGTCGTGCCGAATAGGCAGAACTTGCGATCTTGGCTTAAATAGCAACGCTCATCTTGCCATATAGGACAAGTGAAAATTTGTGTATGCAATAATTTCGCCAAAATCATTCTGAACCTAACGAAAAAAATATATTTCACTGTGTTTGTTTAGTATTAAATTACTGTAAACAAATCTAAAATATATTTAGTTGGGTTAGGCTAAAATAAATTGTTCTTGTTATAATAAGGTTAGGTAAGTTTTCTAAGATTCTTTTGGTGCAAAATTAAAAATTTTTACATTAACATTAATGAAAAAAATATATCTTTAAACGTATAAGAGAAAATTTCAGAAAGGACTTAATTTTAAATGAGTTCTTGCTAATTGACCAGTTTTACATATTCGGCACACATATATATATATATATATATCTATATATATATATATTATATATATAGTATATATATATATATATATATATATATTATATATATAGTATATATATATATCTATATATATATTATATATTTTTTTTTTTTTTATTATCACACTGGCCGATTCCCACCAAGGCAGGGTGGCCCGAAAAAGAAAAACTTTCACCATCATTCACTCCATCACTGTCTTGCCAGAAGGGTGCTTTACACTACAGTTTTTAAACTGCAACATTAACACCCCTCCTTCAGAGTGCAGGCACTGTACTTCCCATCTCCAGGACTCAAGTCCGGCCTGCCGGTTTCCCTGAATCCCTTCATAAATGTTACTTTGCTCACACTCCAACAGCACGTCAAGTATTAAAAACCATTTGTCTCCATTCACTCCTATCAAACACGCTCACGCATGCCTGCTGGAAGTCCAAGCCCCTCGCACACAAAACCTCCTTTACCCCCTCCCTCCAACCCTTCCTAGGCCGACCCCTACCCCGCCTTCCTTCCACTACAGACTGATACACTCTTGAAGTCATTCTGTTTCGCTCCATTCTCTCTACATGTCCGAACCACCTCAACAACCCTTCCTCAGCCCTCTGGACAACAGTTTTGGTAATCCCGCACCTCCTCCTAACTTCCAAACTACGAATTCTCTGCATTATATTCACACCACACATTGCCCTCAGACATGACATCTCCACTGCCTCCAGCCTTCTCCTCGCTGCAACATTCATCACCCACGCTTCACACCCATATAAGAGCGTTGGTAAAACTATACTCTCATACATTCCCCTCTTTGCCTCCAAGGACAAAGTTCTTTGTCTCCACAGACTCCTAAGTGCACCACTCACTCTTTTTCCCTCATCAATTCTATGATTCACCTCATCTTTCATAGACCCATCCGCTGACACGTCCACTCCCAAATATCTGAATACGTTCACCTCCTCCATAGTCTCTCCCTCCAATCTGATATTCAATCTTTCATCACCTAATCTTTTTGTTATCCTCATAACCTTACTCTTTCCTGTATTCACCTTTAATTTTCTTCTTTTGCACACCCTACCAAATTCATCCACCAATCTCTGCAGCTTCTCTTCAGAATCTCCCAAGAGCACAGTGTCATCAGCAAAGAGCAGCTGTGACAACTCCCACTTTGTGTGTGATTCTTTATCTTTTAACTCCACGCCTCTTGCCAAGACCCTCGCATTTACTTCTCTTACAACCCCATCTATAAATATATTAAACAACCACGGTGACATCACACATCCTTGTCTAAGGCCTACTTTTACTGGGAAAAAATTTCCCTCTTTCCTACATACTCTAACTTGAGCCTCACTATCCTCGTAAAAACTCTTCACTGCTTTCAGTAACCTACCTCCTACACCATACACTTGCAACATCTGCCACATTGCCCCCCTATCCACCCTGTCATACGCCTTTTCCAAATCCATAAATGCCACAAAGACCTCTTTAGCCTTATCTAAATACTGTTCACTTATATGTTTCACTGTAAACACCTGGTCCACACACCCCCTACCTTTCCTAAAGCCTCCTTGTTCATCTGCTATCCTATTCTCCGTCTTACTCTTAATTCTTTCAATTATAACTCTACCATACACTTTACCAGGTACACTCAACAGACTTATCCCCCTATAATTTTTGCACTCTCTTTTATCCCCTTTGCCTTTATACAAAGGAACTATGCATGCTCTCTGCCAATCCCTAGGTACCTTACCCTCTTCCATACATTTATTAAATAATTGCACCAACCACTCCAAAACTATATCCCCACCTGCTTTTAACATTTCTATCTTTATCCCATCAATCCCGGCTGCCTTACCCCCTTTCATTTTACCTACTGCCTCACGAACTTCCCCCACACTCACAACTGGCTCTTCCTCACTCCTACAAGATGTTATTCCTCCTTGCCCTATACACGAAATCACAGCTTCCCTATCTTCATCAACATTTAACAATTCCTCAAAATATTCCCTCCATCTTCCCAATACCTCTAACTCTCCATTTAATAACTCTCCTCTCCTATTTTTAACTGACAAATCCATTTGTTCTCTAGGCTTTCTTAACTTGTTAATCTCACTCCAAAACTTTTTCTTATTTTCAACAAAATTTGTTGATAACATCTCACCCACTCTCTCATTTGCTCTCTTTTTACATTGCTTCACCACTCTCTTAACCTCTCTCTTTTTCTCCATATACTCTTCCCTCCTTGCATCACTTCTACTTTGTAAAAACTTCTCATATGCTAACTTTTTCTCCCTTACTACTCTCTTTACATCATCATTCCACCAATCGCTCCTCTTCCCTCCTGCACCCACTTTCCTGTAACCACAAACTTCTGCTGAACACTCTAACACTACATTTTTAAACCTACCCCATACCTCTTCGACCCCATTGCCTATGCTCTCATTAGCCCATCTATCCTCCAATAGCTGTTTATATCTTACCCTAACTGCCTCCTCTTTTAGTTTATAAACCTTCACCTCTCTCTTCCCTGATGCTTCTATTCTCCTTGTATCCCATCTACCTTTTACTCTCAGTGTAGCTACAACTAGAAAGTGATCTGATATATCTGTGGCCCCTCTATAAACATGTACATCCTGAAGTCTACTCAACAGTCTTTTATCTACCAATACATAATCCAACAAACTACTGTCATTTCGCCCTACATCATATCGTGTATACTTATTTATCCTCTTTTTCTTAAAATATGTATTACCTATAACTAAACCCCTTTCTATACAAAGTTCAATCAAAGGGCTCCCATTATCATTTACACCTGGCACCCCAAACTTACCTACCACACCCTCTCTAAAAGTTTCTCCTACTTTAGCATTCAGGTCCCCTACCACAATTACTCTCTCACTTGGTTCAAAGGCTCCTATACATTCACTTAACATCTCCCAAAATCTCTCTCTCTCCTCTGCATTCCTCTCTTCTCCAGGTGCATACACGCTTATTATGACCCACTTCTCGCATCCAACCTTTACTTTAATCCACATAATTCTTGAATTTACACATTCATATTCTCTTTTCTCCTTCCATAACTGATCATTTAACATTACTGCTACCCCTTCCTTTGCTCTAACTCTCTCAGATACTCCAGATTTAATCCCATTTATTTCCCCCCACTGAAACTCTCCTACCCCCTTCAGCTTTGTTTCGCTTAGAGCCAGGACATCCAACTTCTTTTCATTCATAACATCAGCAATCATCTGTTTCTTGTCATCCGCACTACATCCACGCACATTTAAGCATCCCAGTTTTATAAAGTTTTTCTTCTTCTCTTTTTTAGTAAATGTATACAGGAGAAGGGGTTACTAGCCCATTGCTCCCGGCATTTTAGTCGCCTCATACGACACGCATGGCTTACGGAGGAAAGATTCTTTTCCACTTCCCCATGGACAATAGAAGAAATAAAAAAGAACAAGAGCTATTTAGAAAAAGGAGAAAAACCTAGATGTATGTATATATATATATGCATGTGCGTGTCTGTGAAGTGTGACCAAAGTGTAAGTAGGAGTAGCAAGATATCCCTGTTATCTAGCGTGTTTATGAGACAGAAAAAGAAACCAGCAATCCTTACCAACCTACTA
>NW_027201065.1:0-14264 GCF_038502225.1 Cherax quadricarinatus
TTTTGAAGGTTCTCATTATACATCCTGTCATTTTTCTAGCAGATGTGATTGATACAATGTTATGGTCCTTGAAGGTGAGATCCTCCGACATGATCACTCCCAGGTCTTTGATGTTAGTTTTTCGCTCTATTTTGTGGCTGGAATTTGTTTTATGCTGTGATGAAGTTTTAATGTCCTCATGTTTACCATATTGGAGTAATTGAAATTTCTCATCATTGAACTTCATATTGTTTTCTGCAGCCCACTGAAAGATTTGGTTGATGTCCGCCTGGAGCCTTGCAGTGTCTGCAATGGAAGACACTGTCATGCAGATTCGGGTGTCATCTGCAAAGGAAGACACGGTGCTGTGGCTTTTCACCGTAGCCGCCTCGGGCTTGACTCTGTTGACTACTACTCTTTGTGTTCTACTTGTGAGGAAGTTATAGATCCATCTACCAACTTTTCCTGTTATTCCTTTAGCACACATTTTGTGCACTATTACGCCATGGTCACACTTGCTGAAGGCTTTTGCAAAGTCTGTATATATTACATCTGCTTTCTTTTTTTCTTCTAGTGCATCCAGGACCTTGTCGTAGTAATCCAGTAGTTGAGACAGACCTACTCTAAACCCATGTTGCCCTGGGTTGTGTAACTGATGGGTTTCTAGATGGGTGGTGATCTTGCTTCTTAGGACCCTTCCAAAGATTTTTATGATATGGGATGTTAGTGCTATTGGTCTATAGTTCTTTGCTATTGCTTTACTGCCTCCTTTGTGGAGTGGAGCTATGTCTGTTGCTTTTAGTAATTGTGGGATGACCCCCATGCCTATGCTCCCTCTCCATAGGATGGTAAAAGCTCGTGATAGGGGCTTCTTGCAGTTCTTGATGAGCACGGAGTTTCATGAGTCTGGCCCTGGGGCAGAATGCATGGGCATGTCATTTATCACCTGTTTGAAGTCATTTGGCATCAGGATAACATCAGATACACTTGTGTTTACCAAATTCTGTGGCTCTCTCATAAAAAATTAATTTGGATCTTCGACTCTCAGTCTGGTTAGCGGCTTGCTAAAAGCTGAGTCATATTGGGACTTGAGTAGCTCACTCATTTTCTTGCTGTCATCTGTGTAGGACCCATCTTGTTTAAATAGGGGCCCAATACTGGATGTTGTTCTCGACTTTGATTTGCATAAGAAAAGAAATACTTTGGGTTTCTTTCGATTTCATTTATGGCTTTTAGTTCTTCCCATGATTCCTGACTCATCTAAGATTCCTTTAGCTTAAGTTCGATGTGTGCTATTTCTCTGACCAGTGTCTCCCTATGCATTTCAGATATATTGGCCTCTTTTAGTCACTCTGTTATTCTTTTCAGTCGCCTGTAAAGGGAGCACCTGTCTCTTTCTATTTTACATCTGCTCCTCTTTTTTCTTAAAGGAATATGCCTTGAGCATACATTGAGTGCCACAGAGTTAATCTGTTCTAGGCATAAGTTGGGGTCTGTGTTGCTTAGTCTCTCTTCCCGGCTTATATCATTTAGGACTTGGTTTACTTGGTCCCACTTTATGTTCTTGTTATTGAAGTTGAATTTGGTGAAGGCTTCCTCGTGACTGATCCCATTTTGTCGGTCTGGGGCTCCGCTCATACATGTCTGAACCTCGATTATGTTGCGATCCAAGTATGTTGTTTTTGATATGGTGACATTTCGTATCAGATCATCATTGTTAGTGAAGATGAGGTCCAGTGTATTCTCCAATTTAGTAGGCTCTATTATTTGCTGGTTTAAGTTGAATTTTGTGCAGAGATTTAAAAGCTCGTGTATGTGTCAGTTCTCGTCAGAGCTGCCCCCTGGTGTTATCACTGCAACAACATTGTTTGCTATATTCCTCCATTTTAGGTGCCTTAAGTTGAAATCCCCCAGGAGCAAGATGTTGGGGGCAGGAGCTGGAAGGTTTTCCAGACAGTGGTCAATTTTCAACAGCTGTTCCTGGAATTGTTGGGACGTTGTATCCGGAGGCTTGTAGACTACCACAATGACTAGATTTTGGTTCTCGATCTTTACTGCTAAAACTTCAACTACATCATTTGAGGCATTTAGCAGTTCTGTGTAAATAAGTGACTCTGCGATATACAGGTCAACCCCCCCCATCCCCTCTTGCCTGTTCACTCTGTCACATCTGTATAGATTGTAACCTGGGATCCATATTTCGTTGTCTAAGTGATCCTTTATGTGGGTCTCTGTGAAAGCCATGAACATTGCATTTGCCTCTGCAAGCAGTCCACGGATGAAAGGTATTTTGTTGTTTGTTGCTGGCTTTAGACCTTGTATATTTACGAAGAAGAATGTCATCAGATTGGTGGTATTGGTGGTACTGGGGAAGACTTTTTTTTCCGGCATTAATATCTGTATCTTTTGGTTTGGAGTGGAGGCCATTGACTGCGATTCCACTCCATAAATGACTGGATTTGGTGTCCGATTTCTGCCATTTCCTGCCTGTTTTTTTACCTTCCTGGCACTAGAAAACCTCTCCCTCTTGAGTGGCTGCGGCTACCCAGGTTTTCCCATGGCCTGGATGTTTTGTATCTTTTTGTACCCTTTAGATGGTGTGCCTGGCAATATAAGTTATAACACAGTCTTTCCTGTACTGAAGAGGTACACATTTCAGGGTGAAAAAGCTTACAGGATGGGAGTTTGCATTTTCCTGTTGTCATATGGGCATGGTATATTCTAGGGTGGTCAAAGTTGCACTTCCCATCTGTTTTTCCAGATATCATATCTCTGCAGATACCAAGTGCATAATATGTGCACAGGCTTGGTTTCCATTTGCCTTGGGTTTCTGTGACTGTATTCCTTGTTGGTGCATGTTTCCCTGTCTCATTCCTATCCTCACTAGTACTAACAATGGAGCTCACCAGTTGTTTCTGGTAATTTATCTTCACTATTACTAGTGGAGTCTCCTTGTTTGCTATCTCCTGTGGTATTACTGGTTTGTAATACAGTGGACCCCCACCTTACGATATTAATCTGTTCCTGAGAGCTCATCGTATGCTGAAATTATCGTAAGGTGAATTAATTTTCCCCATAAGAAATAATGGAAATCAAATTAATCTGTGCAAGACACCACAAAGTATGAAAAAAGAGTATTGAAGTTGTTAATGTTTAGAATGGGAATCCCCTTCCAATAGGATTTTAGGTAGCACGTTCTTTTCCGGGGTTACTTCCCTTCTTCTTTTAATGCCACTAGGACCAGTTGACCGTGGTGCAGCAACAGCTGACCGTGGTGTAGCAACAGCTGACTGTGGTGCAGCAACAGCTGACCGTGGTGGAGCAACAGATGAAGGTGGTGTAGCAGCAGCTGACTGTGGTGCAGCAGCAGCTGACTGTGGTGCAACAGCAGCTCACCGTGGTTCAGCAACAGCTGACTGGTGCAGCAACAGCTGACGTTGGTGTAGCAGCAGCTGACCATGGTTCAGCAACAGCTGACTGGTGCAGCACAGCTGACGGTGGTGCAGCAGCAGCTGACTGTGGTATGATAGTACATATTTCTCACCTTTTTTACCACAGGGTTGGCACTAGAAGCTTTCTTTGGGCCCATGGTGGCTTATTTGGCAGTTACAAGCACTATAAACAATGGAATAATACAAAATGTATTGAATGTATGCATGTAACTGGCCACCCTGGCTTGTAAACAATAACGGTAGGGAAGCTGAGGCGCTCAGGCTAGACAGACAGGTTCGGGACGAGTCATGTTGGTCAGAAACAGCTGATGGTGGTGCAGTAGCAGCTGACTGTGGTGCAGCAGCAACTGACTGTGGTGCAGCAGCAGCTCACCGTGGTGCAGCAGCAGTTCACCGTGGTTCAGCAACAGCTGGCTGGTGCAGCAACAGCTGACCGTAGTGCAGCAACAGCTGATGGTGGTGTAGCAGCAGCTGACTGTGGTGCAGCAGCAGCTGACCATGGTGCAGCAGCAGCTGACTGTGGTGCTGCAGCAGCTGGCTGTGGTGCAGCAGCAGCTGACCGTGGTGCAGCAGCAGCTGTCCGTGGTCCAGCAGCAGCTGACCATGGTTCAGCAACAGCTGACTGTGGTGCAGCAGCAGCTGACTGTGGTGCAGCAGCAGCTGACTGTGGTGCAGCAACAGCTGACCGTGGTGCAGCAGCAGCTGACCGTGGTACGATAGTACGTATTTCCCACCCTTTTTACATATGATCGTTTGAGAGATGGTATCTCCTGCTATATGTTTTTCGTTTATCCACACCAGTAACAGTCTCTCAGCATCTTCGAGCACTTGCGATCTCTGTTTCGAAAATAAACTTGCACCTTTTGCAAGAACAGCTTCCTTGATTGCCGTTTTGTTGGCCACAATAGTAGCGATGGTTGATTGGGGTTTGTGTACAACCTGGCCAGCTCCGAGACATGCACTCCACTTTCGCACTTAGCAATGATCTCTTTCTTCATTTCCATAGTAATTTTCACCTTTTTTACCACACGGTTGGCACTAGAAGCTTTCTTGGTGCCCACGGTGACTTATTTTGCAGGTACAATCACTAAAAATGCTGTGATAATATGAAATGTTCCGATTGTATGCGTGGATGTGACCGCACTGGCTGGCTTGTAAACACTGGCACCCACGGGGCAGCTGAGGTGCACTCAGGTCACACGTGGGATGCATCTCGGAATCGCGTGAGGTGAGTTTTTTAGCGTGAGGCGAGGCAAAATTTTTGCGTTAAAATGTATCGTATGGTGGATTTAACGTAAGGTGATGCCATCGTATTGTGGGGTTCCACTGTATTGGTTTTATGTTGTCCTTGACTACACTTGTTTCTCCACTACAGCTCCTGTCTCCCTCAAGGTCACTAATATGCATTTCACTATGTATACAGTTACTGTCTCCCAGGACAGCACCTCCAGGCTCACAGTTACTGTCTACCAGGACAGCACCTCCATCCTCACCATTACTGTCTACCAGGACAGCACTATCAGCCCCACATATACTGTCTACCAGGACAGCACCTCCAGCCTCACCATTACTGTCTACCAGGACAGCACTATCAGCCCCACATTTACTGACTACTGGGGCAACACCTCCAGCCTTACAGTTTCTGACTACATGGCCAGCACCAAGGGCAATACCATCCAGCCCAGACTTTTTATTTTCCCATCTGTTATAGAATGCTTCCAGGTTTTCTATGAAGGCAGCTTTGATGTTGTCCTCTTTTAATACCCTTGTGATTTTAGTCCACAGATTGATCTCATTTGGGCATACCCAAAAACACTTACCTGGTTTAATACTGCTTGTAGATAGTTCTTTGATATCTGCACAAGGGGCATGACACCAATTTCCACAAAGGCTGCATAAAACCCATGTGGAAGCTCGTTTGTTTGTTTGGTTGCAGACTACACAGGATTTCATGTGATTTTAATGGTTGATTTACTGTAATTCTACTAATAACCCCTTGAATATTCTACTAATAACCTCCTTAAAGTGAAGATCTGGCTATTTGTATTTCTCTTTCTATATGTACTTGTATATTTGGACAAGCTTACCGCTCAAAGATATTTGTGTGTTTGATAAGGGCGCCTAAAACCCCGTCTGTTTACAGTCCGTTTTATTGTCCAACGAATCCGTTTGAAGCCAGTCAAGGGTTCGGAACCAGTCAAGGGTTCGGAACCAGTCAGATCTGATCAGTGGATCACTTATTTAAAACATATCTGGTCGGTGATTTGGGCTAACAAATGAAGGAACTACTGGAAATTATTGAACTGAGTAATATGTGATTAGATTGATACAAAAGTATAACTTGCATGTTGAGGAACCGGTGATTGCTGGCAGCTTCTACAATGACGAACGGTCGAGACCTCAACCCTTATTTACAGCCTGAAGGTTTATAGATCACTGTATTTAGCTATTCTAGATTTTTCCGTCTCAACCACAACAAATGCTATGTTATCACTATAGTTGGCTGGTGAAGATTAATGGAGGAAAGTCGCTTTTACTGGAGTAATATTTGCTTTTCGTTGTGTATATTGTGACCGCTGGTAACTACAGGTTATATGAATTTCCACTGTATACAGTGGACCCCCGCATAACGATTACCTCCGAATGCGACTAATTATGTAAGTGTATTTATGTAAGTGCGTTTGTACGTGTATGTTTGGGGGTCTGAAATGGACTAATCTACTTCACAATATTCCTTATGGGAACAAATTCGGTCAGTACTGGCACCTGAACATACTTCTGGAGTGAAAAAATATCGTTAACCGGGGGTCCACTGTATATACTAACAACTATACACTGTTTATCATATTTCTACAAACTTTTCGTATTTCCTCTAGATTTTGCACCTCTTCATATTTCAACAGTAATGTTTTACTCCCTGGTATTACCTCATCTTTTGTATATAGTTCTACTGTCTTCAAGTTATGTCCTGGAATCTGTATTGATTAAACGACTGGATGGCGAAACGTCTACAATAAAGATATCCAGATGTTGCACATGTGTCTTAACTTTCATATTGTCAATATTTTATACCTTTCTTGCACAACTTAAGATAATTACCCAGCATGATGGTAGCAAGTCCCTAACTTAAGATAATTACCCAGCATGATGGTGGCAAGTCCCTAACTTAAGATAATTACCCAGCATGATGATAGCAAGTCCCTAACTTAAGATAATTACCCAGCATGATGGTGGCAAGTCCCTAACTTAAGATAATTACCCGGCATGATGGTAGCAAGTCACTAACTTAAGATAATTACCCGGCATGATGGTGGCAAGTCCCTAACTTAAGATAATTACCCAGCATGATGGTAGCAAGTCACTAACTTAAGATAATTACCCAGCATGATGGTAGCAAGTCACTAACTTAAGATAATTACCCGGCATGATGGTGGCAAGTCCCTAACTTAAGATAATTACCCAGCATGATGGTAGCAAGTCACTAACTTAAGATAATTACCCAGCATGATGGTGGCATGTCCCTAACTTAAGATAATTACCCAGCATGATGGTAGCAAGTCCCTAACTTGCATTTATTTATTTACTTTTCAATACTAGTTAGCATATGAGAAGTTTTTACAAAGTAGAAGTGATGCAAGGAGGGAAGAGTATATGGAGAAAAAGAGAGAGGTTAAGAGAGTGGTGAAGCAATGTAAAAAGAGAGCAAATGAGAGAGTGGGTGAGATGTTATCAACAAATTTTGTTGAAAATAAGAAAAAGTTTTGGAGTGAGATTAACAAGTTAAGAAAGCCTAGAGAACAAATGGATTTGTCAGTTAAAAATAGGAGAGGAGAGTTATTAAATGGAGAGTTAGAGGTATTGGGAAGATGGAGGGAATATTTTGAGGAATTGTTAAATGTTGATGAAGATAGGGAAGCTGTGATTTCGTGTATAGGACAAGGAGGAATAACATCTTGTAGGAGTGAGGAAGAGCCAGTTGTGAGTGTGGGGGAAGTTCGTGAGGCAGTAGGTAAAATGAAAGGGGGTAAGGCAGCCGGGAGTGATGGGATAAAGATAGAAATGTTAAAAGCAGGTGGGGATATAGTTTTGGAGTGGTTGGTGCAATTATTTAATAAATGTATGGAAGAGGGTAAGGTACCTAGGGATTGGCAGAGAGCATGCATAGTTCCTTTGTATAAAGGCAAAGGGGATAAAAGAGAGTGCAAAAATTATAGGGGGATAAGTCTGCTGAGTATACCTGGTAAAGTGTATGGTAGAGTTATTATTGAAAGAATTAAGAGTAAGACGGAGAATAGGATAGCAGATGAACAAGGAGGCTTTAGGAAAGGTAGGGGGTGTGTGGACCAGGTGTTTACAGTGAAACATATAAGTGAACAGTATTTAGATAAGGCTGAAGTGGTCTTTGTGGCATTTATGGATTTGGAAAAGGCGTATGACAGGGTGGATAGGGGGGCAATGTGGCAGATGTTGCAAGTGTATGGTGTAGGAGGTAGGTTACTGAAAGCAGTGAAGAGTTTTTACGAGGATAGTGAGGCTCAAGTTAGAGTATGTAGGAAAGAGGGAAATTATTTCCTAGTAAAAGTAGGCCTTAGACAAGGATGTGTGATGTCACCGTGGTTGTTTAATATATTTATAGATGGGGTTGTAAGAGAAGTAAATGCGAGGGTCTTGACAAGAGGCGTGGAGTTAAAAGATAAAGAATCACACACAAAGTGGGAGTTGTCACAGCTGCTCTTTGCTGATGACACTGTGCTCTTGGGAGATTCTGAAGAGAAGTTGCAGAGATTGGTGGATGAATTTGGTAGGGTGTGCAAAAGAAGAAAACTAAAGGTGAATACAGGAAAGAGTAAGGTTATGAGGATAACAAAAAGATTAGGTGATGAAAGATTGAATATCAGATTGGAGGGAGAGAGTATGGAGGAGGTGAATGTATTCAGATATTTGGGAGTGGACGTGTCAGCGGATGGGTCTATGAAAGATGAGGTGAATCATAGAATTGATGAGGGAAAAAGAGTGAGTGGTGCACTTAGGAGTCTGTGGAGACAAAGAACTTTGTCCTTGGAGGCAAAGAGGGGAATGTATGAGAGTATAGTTTTACCAACGCTCTTATATGGGTGTGAAGCATGGGTGATGAATGTTGCAGCGAGGAGAAGGCTGGAGGCAGTGGAGATGTCATGTCTGAGGGCAATGTGTGGTGTGAATATAATGCAGAGAATTCATAGTTTGGAAGTTAAAAGGAGGTGCGGGATTACCAAAACTGTTGTCCACAGGGCTGAGGAAGGGTTGTTGAGGTGGTTCGGACATGTAGAGAGAATGGAGCGAAACAGAATGACTTCAAGAGTGTATCAGTCTGTAGTGGAAGGAAGGCGGGGTAGGGGTCGGCCTAGGAAAGGTTGGAGAGAGGGGGTAAAGGAGGTTTTGTGTGCGAGGGGCTTGGACTTCCAGCAGGTATGCATGAGCGTGTTTGATAGGAGTGAATGGAGACAAATGGTTTTTAATACTTGACGTGCTGTTGGAGTGTGAGCAAAGTAACATTTATGAAGGGGTTCAGGGAAACCGGCAGGCCGGACTTGAGTCCTGGAGATGGGAAGTACAGTGCCTGCACTCTGAAGGAGGGGTGTTAATGTTGCAGTTTAAAAACTGTAGTGTAAAGCACCCTTCTGGCAAGACAGTGATGGAGTGAATGATGGTGAAAGTTTTTCTTTTTCGGGCCACCCTGCCTTGGTGGGAATTGGCCAGTGTGATAATAATAAAAAAAAAAAAAACTAGTGTTTAGTTAATTACAGTAATTATTTGTTTATTTAGTTATTCAATGACATTTAGTTAATCATGTACTTATTTATTTATCACATATTCATATTAGACACAATATTTTTGACTTACGATACTTGTGACTTACGATACTTGTGACTTACGATACTTGTGACTTACGATATTTTTGGCTTTTTGACTCACAGTGGAGATGAGAAGTACAGTGTCTGCACTCTGAAGGAGGGGTGTTAATGTTACAGTTTTATAACTGTAGTGTAGGCATGCCTCTGCCAAGACAGTGATGGTGTGAATGATGATGAAAGTTTTTCTTTTTCAGGCCACCCTGCCTTGGTGGGAAACATCCGATGTGTTAATAAATTAACAAAGGGTTCGTTAGAACGTAACCCCACAGTAAGTAAAGGAGCACTTGTAATGAACTTTCAGCATTATAGACTAAATCCACTGGTTAAAATTTACTTTGAATTACTTTATCTTCAATATTTATCGCAGTATTACTAGGGATTCAATATACAGTGGACCCTCACCTAACAATATTAATTGGTACCCGAGAACGAATATCGTTAGGCGAGTTTTTAGCATTAGCCGAGGCAAAATGTTAGCATTAAAATGTATCGTTAGGCGAATTTAACGTTATGCAATGCGTTCGTTAGGTGAGGGTCCACTGTACAATGGAACCTTGGTTTTCGTATGCCCAAGTCTGTATGTAAAACTGTATTCTCTATAAAATGTTTTTTTTTTTGTTAATATTTTTGGGTGTCAGGAATGGATTATTTGAATTTACATTACAGTGGACCCCCGCTTAACGATCACCTCCCAATGCGACCAATTATGTAAGTGTATTTATGTAAGTGCGTTTGTATGTGTATGTTTGGGGGTCTGAAATGGACTAATCTAATTCACAATATTCCTTATGGGAATAAATTCAGTCAGTACTGGCACCTGAACATACTTCTGGAATGAAAAAATATCGTTAACCGGGGGTCCACTGTATTTCTTATGGTAAATATTAATAAAAAATATGTTTTATAGAGAATAACTATAGTTTTACATACAGACTTGGGCATACAAAAACCCAGGTTCCACTGTATTAGATTTACAGTAAACTACTTAAGTACACCTTTATTTTTTGCTATTTTATGACATTATTTTGATATATCACTCAAACAATCCCCTACTAGTCCATTATATTGAGAGTTTACTGTACAGTGGACCCCCGGTTAACGATATTTTTTCCCTCCAGAAGTATGTTCAGGTGCCAGTACTGACTGAATTTGTTCCCATAAGGAATATTGTGAAGTAGATTAGTCCATTTCAGACCCCCAAACATACACGTACAAACGCACTTACATAAATACACTTACATAATTGGTCGCATTCGGAGGTAATCGTTATGCGGGGGTCCACTGTATTTGGCATTCTGTCGTCAAGTACACCTACCATCTGACTTACGACTGAGTTCGGTTCCGAGAAACCGGTCATGAGTCGAACTTTACTACTGAATATTAACAAAACATTTTTGTAATGACTTTATTGTTTTATTTTGGTATTTCATGTTTTACTTTACTTTTTATGTTGTTAGTACTGTATTTTATATTGTAAAGTTTAGGATAAACACTGTGTACAACACAAATACTTGTTTATTTCCCAGAAATTTGGCATAAAAAACACGGTTGTAAGTCGAGTGGCCGTAAGTCGGATGGTAGGTGTACAATGCAATATTGTGCTTATACACATGTGACGTAAGCATGATTGTGACAAAAAAATGAGATACCTGTAAGACACAGTTATCATACATTTAAGACACAGTTGCGTCTTTCCTCTTGTAAAACCGTAACTGATGAACCAATATCAGTGGTATCTGTTGATCCGGGGTTTATGTCGTCTTTATTAGCAGTTCATTAAGTTTCAAAGAAATCAGTTTCATTGGCATTGTAGCTGAGGGTATCTTTTGGCTCAGTGGGTAGTGCACTCACCTCACATGCTGGGTATCCATAGTTCAGTCCTTGGCATGGGTAGAAATGGGCAAGTTTCCTAACACAAGCTCTCCTTGGGTATCATATATACATGCTGCTCAAAGAACGTTTATCCCTTATAAAGAAATTAGATCAAATAGAAATGACCCAAAATGGATGAATAATAGGCTGAAATATCTACTAGGGCATAAGAAAGGAATTTATAGGCGTATCAAAAGAGGCGAGGGTCATCTTATGAATCAGTATATTGACATTAAGAGGGACATTAAAAAGGGGATAAGAAAAGCTAAAAGGGACTATGAAATTAAAGTTGCTAAGGATTCTAAAACTAACCCAAAAAGTTTTTTCCAGGTCTATAGAACAAAAGTCAGAGATAAGATAGGTCCCCTTAAAAATAACTATGGGCATCTTACTGACAAAGAGAATGAAATGTGCTCGATTTTAAATAATTATTTTCTATCGGTTTTTACACAGGAAGACACTAATAATATTCCGGTAATTAATTTTTATAGTGGGCCAGAAGAAGATAAATTATGTAACATCACAGTCACTAGTGAAATGGTTGTGAAGCAGATAGACAGACTGAAGCAAAATAAGTCACCGGGTCCTGATGAGGTTTTTTCAAGGGTTCTAAAGGAATGCAAAATGGAAGTCTGTGAACCATTAACTAATATTTTTAATTTATCTCTTCAAACAGGTGTAGTGTCTGATATGTGGAAGATGGCTAATGTAATTCCTATTTTTAAAATGGGACAAGTCGTTACCATCAAATTACCGCCCAGTAAGCCTGACCTCAATTGTAGGCAAATTACTAGAGTCAATTATAGCTCAAATTATAAGAAGCCATCTCGATAAGCATAGCCTGATTAATGATACTCAGCATGGATTCACAAGAGGCCAGTCTTGTTTAACTAATTTATTAACTTTCTTCAGTAAAGCTTTTGAGGCTGTTGACCACGATAAAGAATTTGATATTATTTACTTAGATTTTAGTAAGGCATTTGATAGAGTTCCGCACCAAAGACTGTTGAAGAAAGTAGCAGCTCATGGCATTGGGGGAAGAGTGCTCTCGTGGATCGAATCATGGCTCACAGACAGGAAGCAGAGAGTGTCCATAAATGGGGTTAAATCCGAGTGGGGATCAGTAACAAGTGGCGTTCCACAGGGATCAGTCTTGGGCCCGTTGTTGTTTATAATATATATCAATGATCTTGATGAAGGAATTACTAGTAATATGAGCAAATTCGCCGATGACACGAAGATAGGTAGGATAATTGATTCAAACGTAGATATTAGGGAACTTCAGGAGGATTTAGACAAACTCTACTCTTGGTCAGAAAAGTGGCAGATGCAGTTCAATGTAGATAAATGCAAGGTTCTGAAGCTCGGGAGTGTCCACAACCCTAGCACTTTTAAGTTAAATAATGTAGAACTTAGCCATACAGATTGCGAAAAGGACTTGGGGGTTATGGTAAGCAGCAACCTTAAGCCAAGACAGCAATGCCTAAGCGTACGTAATAAGGCAAATAGATTACTGGGATTTATATCAAGAAGTGTAAGCAACAGAAGTCCAGAGGTCATACTGCAGCTTTACACATCATTAGTAAGGCCTCACCTAGATTATGCAGCTCAATTCTGGTCTCCATATTACAGAATGGACATAAATTCGTTAGAAAACGTTCAGCGTAGGATGACTAAATTAATACATAGCATTAGAAATCTTCCTTATGAAGAAAGATTGAAGACTCTTAAGTTACATTCACTTGTTAGACGAAGAATGAGGGGAGACCTGATCGAAGTGTATAAGTGGAAGATAGGTATTAATAAAGGGGATATTAACAAGGTCTTGAGGATATCTCTCCAAGAGAGAACCCACAGTAATGGATTTAAATTAGATAAGTTTAGATTTAGAAAGGACATAGGAAAGTATTGGTTTGGAAATAGGGTAGTTGATGAGTGGAACAGTCTACCTAGTTGGGTTATTGAGGCTAGGACTTTGGGTAGTTTCAAATTTAGGTTGGATAAGTACATGAGTGGGAGGGGTTGGATTTGAGTGGGACTTGCACATCGGAGCTTGTTTCTTGGTTGGCATTGAAAGTTGGGTTGGTCAAATGTTTGTTAGTGGGATGAATTGTAAAGGACCTGCCTAGTATGGGCCAACAGGCCTGCTGCAGTGTTCCTCCTTTCTTATGTTCTTATGTAAGTGTAAACGTCTAATAGAGCAAACTGGACAAATATCTTCATCAGGTGCCAGATCAACCAGGCTGTGATGGATATGTGGGGCAGTGGACCTCCAGCAGCAACAATCTGGTTGACCAGGCTAGCACTAGACCAGCCTGGCCCATGGCCAGGCTCTGGGAGTAGAAGACTCTAGCAACTCATCAAAGGTATACCTGTTCACCTAGCAGTAAGTAGGTACTAGGGTGTTAGTTGACTGATGTGGGTTGTATCCTGAAGGGTGGTAGCATAACTTGGATAGGCATCCTCTCCAAGATATGGTACAGGTCGACCATCACTAATCCAGCATCATTGGGACCTGTAGTGTGCTGGATTAGTGAGTTTGCCAGATTACAGAGTGGTTAGGTTGCAATACACTTAATTAACCTATAGAGACTTTCTGTTAAGTCTTCCTCATTTTCATCACTGCTTTCTCCTCCACTGGCTTGCTGTTGTGGATTTACAACCATCTGCACAATTCTGAGTCAGTATAATGATGAAATTTGAGTCAGTATAATGATTTGAGTTAGTATAACAATGAAATTTGAAATTATACTAGATGAAATTAGTGCCAGATTGCTGTTGAAACCAGATAACTGATTGCCAGAGTGATGGCCAACCTGCGCTATGTACCCCAAACAACACACTACCTACACTATACCACTTTGATCTACCCGTACCTCACCTATGGTATCTGTGACTGGGGATATACTGTGACTAATCACCTTAAGCCATTAACCCGTAAACGGTCCAAGCAGATCTACGTTCACATGTGTAGTGCTACAAAAATAGATCTACGTTTTTTTTACATATTTTCAAATATAACAAAAAAAAAAGTAGATCAAAGTTTTTTTTACACATTTTCAAATGT
>NW_027201066.1:0-14258 GCF_038502225.1 Cherax quadricarinatus
AAGTTATATATTGCAAACACTGCCGCAAGTTATATATTGCAGACACTGCCGCAAGTTATATATTGCAGACACTGCCGCAAGTTATATATTGCAGCCGCAAGTTATATACTGCCGCAAATTATATATTGCAGACAATGCCGCAAGTTATATATTGCAGACACTGCCGTAAGTTATATATTGCAGACACTGCCGCAAGTTATATATTCCAGACACTGCCGCAAGTTATATATTGCAGACACTGCCGCAAGTTATATATTGCAGGACACTGCAGCAAGTTATATATTGCAGACACTGCCGCAAGTTATATATTGCAGACACTGCCGCAAGTTATATATTGCAGACACTGCCGCAAGTTATATATTGCAGACACTGCCGCAAGTTATATATTGCAGACACTGCGGCAAGTTATATATTGCAGACACTGCCGCAAGTTATATATTGCAGACACTGCCGCAAGTTATATATTGCAGACACTGCCGCAAGTTATATATTGCAGACACTGCCGCAAGTTATATATTGCAGACACTGCCGCAAGTTATATATTGCAGACACTGCCGCAAGTTATATATTGCAGTCACTGCCGCAAGTTATATATTGCAGACACTGCCGCAAGTTATATATTGCAGACACTGCCGCAAGTTACATATTGCAGACACTGCCGCAAGTTATATATTGCAGACACTGCAAGTTATATATTGCAGACAAGTTATATATTGCATACACTGCCGCAAGTTATATATTGCAGACACTGCCGCAAGTTATATATTGCAGACACTGCCGCAAGTTATATATTGCAGACACTGCCTCAAGTTATATATTGCAGACACTGCCGCAAGTTATATATTGCAGACACTGCCGCAAGTTATATATTGCAGACGCTGCCGCAAGTTATATATTGCAGACACACTGCCGCAAGTTATATATTGCAGACACTGCCGCAAGTTATATATTGCAGACACTGCGGCAAGTTATATATTGCAGACACTGCCGCAAGTTATATATTGCAGACACAGACTCTGCAGCAAGTTATATATTGCAGACACTGCCGCAAGTTATATATTGCAGACACTGCGGCAAGTTATATATTGCAGACACTGCCTCAAGTTATATACTGCACACACTGCCGCAAATTATATATTGCAGACACTGCCGCAAGTTATATATTGCAGATATTGCCGCAAGTTATATATTGCAGGCACTGCTGCAAGTTATATATTGTAGACATTGCCGCAAGTTATATATTGCAAACACTGCCGCAAGTTATATATTGCAGACACTGCCGCAAGTTATATATTGCAAGTTATATATTGCAGACACTGCCGCAAGTTATATATTGCAGACACTTGCAAGTTATATATTGCAGACACTGCCGCAAGTTATATATTGCAGACACTGCCGCAAGTTACATATTGCACTGCCGCAAGTTATATATTGCAGACACTGCCGCAAGTTATATATTGCAGACACTGCCGCAAGTTATATATTGCAGACACGCAAGTTATATATTGCCTGCAAGTTATATATTGCAGACACTGCCGCAAGTTATATATTGCAGTTATATATTGCACTGCCGCTAGTTATATATTGCAGACACTGCCGCAAGTTACATACTGCAGACACTGTCGCAAGTTATATATTGCAGACACTGCGGCAAGTTATATATTGCAAACACTGCTGCATGTTATATATTGCAGACACTGCCGCAAGTTATATATTGCAGACACTGCGGCAAGTTATATATTGCAGACACTGCCGCAAGTAATATATTGCAGACACTGCCGCAGGTTATATATTGCAGACACTGCCGCAAGTTATATATTGCAGACACTGCCGCAAGTTATATATTGCAGACACTGCCGCAAGTTATATATTGCAGACACTGCGCAAGTTATATATTGCGCAAGTTATATATTGCATAAACTGCCGCAAGTTATATATTGCAGACACTGCCGCAAGTTATATATTGCAGACACTGCCGCAAGTTATATATTGCAGACACTGCCGCAAGTTATATATTGCAGACACTGCCGCAAGTTATATATTGCAGACACTGCCGCAAGTTATATATTGCAGACACTGCCGCAAGTTATATATTGCAGACACTGCCGCAAGTTATATATTGCAGACACTGCCGCAAGTTATATATTGCAGACACTGCCGCAAGTCATATATTGCAGACACTGCCGCAAGTTATATATTGCAGACACTGCAGCAAGTTATATACTGCAGAAACTGCCGCAAGTTATATATTGCAAGACACTGCTGCAAGTTATATATTGCAGGTACTGCCGCAAATTATATATTGCAGACACTGCCGCAAGTTATATATTGCAGACACTGCCGCAAGTTATATATTGCAGACACTGCAGCAAGTTATATATTGCAGACACAGCCGCAAGTTATATATTGCAGACACTGCCGCAAGTTACATATTGCAGACACTGCCGCAAGTTATATATTATGCCGCAATTTATATATTGCAGACACTGCCGCAAGTTATATACTGCAGACACTGCCGCAAGTTATATACTGCAGACACCGCAAGTTATATATTGCAGACACTGCCGCAAGTTATATATTGCAGACACTGCCGCAAGTTATATATTGCAGACACTGCCGCAAGTTATATATTGCAGTTATATATTGCACACTGCGCAAGCAAGTTATATATTGCAGACACTGCCGCAAGTTATATATTGCAGACACTGCCGCAAGTTATATATTGCAGACACTGCCGCAAGTTATATATTGCAGACACTGCTGCAAGTTATATATTGCAGACACTGCCGCAAGTTATATATTGCAGATATTGCCGCAAGTTATATATTGCAGACACTGCCGCAAGTAATATATTGCAGACACTGCCGCAAGTTATATATTGCACTGCCGCAAGTTATATATTTCACACACTGCCGCAAGTTATATATTGCAGACACTGCCGCAAGTTATATATTGCAGACACTGCCGCAAGTTATATATTGCAGACACTGCCGCAAGTTATATATTGCAGACACTGCCGCAAGTTATATATTGCAGACACTGCCGCAAGTCATATATTGCAGACACTGCCGCAAGTTATATATTGCAGACACTGCTGCAAGTTATATATTGACAGCAAGTTATATATTGCAGACACTGCCGCAAGTTATATTGTAGACAGTGCCGCAAGTTATATATTGCAGACACTGCCGCAAGTTATATATTGCAGACACTGCCGCAAGTTATATATTGCAAACACTGCCGCAAGTTATATATTGCAGACACTGCCGCAAGTTATATATTGCAGACACTGCCGCAAGTTATATATTGCAGACACTGCCGCAAGTTATATATTGCAGACACTGCCGCAAGTTATATATTGCAAACACTGCCGCAAGTTATGTATTGCAGACACTGCCTGCAAGTTATATATTGCAGACACTGCCGCAAGTTATATATTGCAGACACTGTCGCAAGTTATATATTGCAAACACTGCCGCAAGTTATATATTGCAAACACTGCCGGAAGTTATATATTGCAGACGATGCTGCAAGTTATATATTGCAGACACTACCGCAAGTTACATATTGCAGACGCTGCTGAAAGTTATATATTGCAGACACTGCCGCAAATTATATATTGCAGACAATGCCGTAAGTTATATATTGCAGACGCTGCTGCAAGTTATATATTGCAGGTACTGCCGCAAATTATATATTGCAGACACTGCCGCAAGTTATATATTGCAGACACTGCCGCAAGTTATATATTGCAGACACCGCAAGTTATATATTGCAGACACTGCCGCAAGTTATATATTGCAGACACTGCCGCAAGTTATATATTGCAGACACTGCCGCAAGTTATATATTGCAGACACTGCCGCAAGTTATATATTGTAGACACTGCCGCAAGTTATATATTGCAGACACTGCCGCAAGTTATATATTGCAGACACTGCCGCAAGTTATATATTGCAGACACTGCCGCAAGTTATATACTGCAGACACTGTCGCAAGTTATATATTGCAGACACTGCCGCAAGTTATATATTGCAGACACTGCCGCAAGTTATATATTGCAGACACTGCCGCAAGTTATATATTGCAGACACTGCGGCAAGTTATATATTGCAGGCACTGCTGCAAATTATATATTGCAGACACTGCCGCAAGTTATATATTGCAGACACTGCCGCAAGTTATATATTGACAGCCGCACTGACCGCAAGTTATATATTGCAGACACTGCCGCAAGTTATATATTGCAGACACTGCCGCAAGTTATATATTGCAGACACTGCTGCAAGTTATATATTGCAGACACTGCCGCAAGTTATACATTCCAGGCACTGCCGCAAGTTATATATTGCAGACATTGCCGCAAGTTATATATTGCAGACACTGCCGCAAGTTATATATTGCAGACACTGCCGCAAGTTATATATTGCAGACACTGCCGCAAGTTATATATTGCAGACACTGCTGCAAGTTATATATATATTGCACTGCCGCAAGTTATATATTGCAGACACTGCTGCAAGTTATATATTGCAGACAATGCCGCAAGTTACATATTGCAGACATTGCCGCAAGTTATATATTGCAGACACTGCCGCAAGTTATATATTGCAGACACTGCCGCAAGTTATATATTGCAGACACTGCCGCAAGTTATATATTGCAGACACTGCCGCAAGTTATATATTGCAGACACTGCCGCAAGTAATATATTGCAGACACCGCAAGTTATATATAGCAGACACTGCCGCAAGTTATATATTTCACACACTGCCGCAAGTTATATATTGCAGACACTGCCGCAAGTTATATATTGCAGACACTGCTGCAAGTTGTATATTGCAGGTACTACCGCAAGTTATATATTGCAGACACTGCCGCAAATTATATATTGCAGACAACGCCGCAATTTATATATTGCAGACACTGCCGCAAGTTATATATTGCAGACACTGCCGCAAGTTATATATTGCAGACACTGCTGCAAGTTATATATTGCAGACACTGCCGCAAGTCATATATTGCAGACACTGCCGCAAATTATATATTGCAGACAATGCCGCAATTTATATATTGCAGACACTGCCGCAAGTTATATATTGCAGACACTGCTGCAAGTTATATATTGCAGACACTGCCGCAAGTTATATATTGCAGACACTGCCGCAAGTTATATATTGCAAGACACTGCCGCAAGTTATATATTGCAGACACAAGTTATATATTGACACCGCAAGTTATATATTGCAGACACTGGCGCAAGTTATATATTGCAGACACGGCCGCAAGTTATATATTGCAGACACTGCCGCAAGTTATATATTGCAGACACTGCGCGCAAGTTATATATTGCAGACACTGCCGCAAGTTATATATTGCAAGTTATATACACTGCCGCAAGTTATATATTGCAGACACTGCCGCAAGTGCAGACACTGCCGCAAGTTATATATTGCAGACACTGCCGCAAGTTATATATTGCAGACACTGCCGCAAGTTATATATTGCACACTGCCGCAAGTTGCCGCAAGTTATATTGCAGACACTGCCGCAAGTTATATATTGCAAGTTATATATTGCACTGCCGCAAGTTATATATTGCAGCCGCACTGCCGCAAGTTAGATATTCCAGACACTTCCGCATGTTATTTATTGCAGACACTGCCGCAAGTTATATATTGCAGACACTGTCGCAAGTTATATATTGCAGACACTGCCGCAAGTTATATATTGCAGACACTGCCGCAAGTTATATATTGCAAACACTGCCGCAAGTTATATATTGCAGACAATGCCGCAAGTTATACATTGCAGACACTGCCGCAAGTTATATATTGCAGACACTGCCGCAAGTTATATATTGCAGACACTGTCGCAAGTTATATAATGCAGACACTGCCGCAAGTTATGTATTGCAGACACTGCCGCAAGTTATATATTGCAGACACTTCCGCAAGTTATATATTGCAGACACTGCCGCAAGTTATATATTGCAGACACTGCCGCAAGTTATATATTGCAGACACTGCCGCAAGTTATATATTGCAGACACTGCCGCAAGTTATATATTTCAGACACCGCAAGTTATATATTGCAGCCACTGCCGCAAGTTATATATTGCAGACACTGCAGCAAGTTATATATTGCAGACACTGCCGCAAGTTATATATTGCAGACACTGCCGCAAGTTATATATTGCAGACACTGCCGCAAGTTATATATTGCAGACACTGCCGCAAGTTATATATTGCAGACACTGCCGCAAGTTATATATTGCAGACACTGCCGCAAGTTATATATTGCAGACTGCCGCACTGCAAGTTATATATTGCAGACATTGCCACAAGTTATATATTGCAGACACTGCCGCAAGTTATATATTGCAGACACTGCCGCAAGTTATATATTGCAGACACTGCCACAAGTTATATATTGCAGACACTGCCGCATGTTATATATTGCAGACACTGCCGCAAGTAATGTATTGCAGACACTGCCACAAGTTATATATTGCAGACACTTCCGCAAGTTATATATTGCAGACACTGCCGCAAGTTATATATTGCAGACACTGCCGCAAGTTATATATTGCAGACACTACCGCAAGTTATATATAGCAGCAGACACTGCCGCTGCAAGTTATATATTGCAGACACTGCAAGTTAGATATTGCAGACACTGTCGCAAGTAATATATTGCAGACACTGCCGCAAGTTATATATTGCAAACACTGCCGCAAGTTATATATTGCAGACACTGCCACAAGTTATATATTGCAGACACTGCCGCAAGTTATATATTGCAGACACTGCCGCAAGTTATATATTGCAGACACTGCCGCAAGTTATATATTGCAGACACTGCCGCTGCCGCAAGTTATATATTGCAGACACTGCCGCAAGTTATATATTGCAGACACTGCCGCAAGTTATATATTGCAGACACTGCCGCAAGTTATATATTGCAGACACTGCCGCAAGTTATATATTGCAGACACTGCCGCAAGTTATATATTGCAGACACTGCCGCAAGTTATATATTGCAGACACTGCCGCAAGTTATATATTGCAGACACTGCCGCAAGTTATATATTGCAGACACTGCCGCAAGTTATATATTGCAGACACTGCCGCAAGTTATATATTGCAGACACTGCCGCAAAGTTGCCGCAAGTTATATTGCAGACACTGCCGCAAGTTATATATTGCAGACACTGCCGCAAGTTATATATTGCAGACACTGCCGCAAGTTATATATTTGCAGACATATGCCGCAAGTTATATATTGCAGACACTGCCGCAAGTTATATATTGCAGACACTGCCGCAAGTTATATATTACACTGCAAGTTATATACAGACACTGCCGCAAGTTATATATTGCAGACACTGCCGCAAGTTATGTATTGCAGACACTGCCGCAAGTTATATATTGCAGACACTGCCCCAAGTTATATATTGCAAACATTGCCGCAAGTTATATATTGCAGACACTGCCGCAAATTATATATTGCAGACACTGCCGCAAGTTATATATTGCAGACACTGCCGCAAGTTATATATTGTAGACACTGCCGCAAGTTATATATTGCAGACACTGCCGCAAGTTATATATTGCAGACACTGCCGCAAGTTATACATTGCAGACACTGCCGCAAGTTATATATTGCAGACACTGCCGCAAGTTAAATACTGCAGACACTGTCGCAAGTTATATATTGCAGACACTGTCGCAAGTTATATATTGCAGACACTGCCGCACGTTATATATTGCAGACACTGCCGCAAGTTATATATTGCAGACACTGCCGCAAGTAATATATTGCAGACACTGCTGCAAGTTATATATTGCAGACGCTGCCGCAAGTTATATACTGCAGACACTGCCGCAAGTTATGTATTGCAGACACTGCCGCAAGTTATATATTGCAGACACTGCCGCAAGTTATATATTGCAGACACTGCCGCAAGTTATATATTGCAGACACTGCCGCAAGTTATATATTGCAGACACTGCCGCTGCAGACACTGCCGCAAGTTATATATTGCAGACACTGCCGCAAGTTATATATTGCAGACACTGCCGCAAGTTATATATTGCAGACACTAGCATTGCAGACACTGCCGCAAGTTATATATTGCAGACACTGCCGCAAGCGCAAGTTATATATTGCAGACACTGCCGCAAGTTATATATTGCAGACACTGCCGCAAGTTATATATTGCAGACACTGCCGCAAGTTATATATTGCAGACACTTCCGCAAGTTATAGATTGCAGACACTGCCGCAAGTTATATATTGCCGCAAGTTATATATTGCAGACACTGCCGCAAATTATATATTGCAGACACTGCCGCAAGTTATATATTGCAGACACTGCCGCAAGTTATCTATTGCAGACACTGCCGCAAGTTATATATTGCAGACACTTCCGCAAGTTATATATTGCAGACACTGCCGCAAGTTATATATTGCAGACACTGCCGCAAGTTATATATTGCAGACACTTCCGCAAGTTATATATTGCAGACATTGCCGCAAGTTATATATTGCAAACACTGACGCAAGTTATATATTGCAGACACTACCGCAAGTTATATATTGCAGACACTACAGCAAGTTATATATTGCAGACACTGCCGCAAGTTATATATTGCAGACACTTATATATTGCAGACACTGCCGCAAGTTATATAGACACTGCCGCAAGTTATATATTGCAGACACTGCCGCAAGTTATATATTGCAGACACTGCCGCAAGACACTGCCGCAAGTTATATATTGCAGACACTGCCGCAAGTTATATATTGCAGACAAGCAAGTTATATATTGCAGACAACTGACCGCAAGTTACATATAGCAGACACTGCCGCAAGTTATATATTGCAGACACTGCCGCAAGTTATATATTGCAGACACTGCCAAAAGTTATATATTGCAGACATTGCCGCAAGTTATATATTGCAGACATTGCCGCAAGTTATATATTGCAGACACTGCCGCAAGTTATATATTGCAAACACTGCCGCAAGTTATATATTGCAGACACTGTCGCAAGTTATATATTGCCGCAAGTTATATATTGCAGTGCCGCAAGTTATATATTGCAGACACTGCCGCAAGTTATATATTGCATACACTGCCGCAAGTTATATATTGCAGACACTGCCGCAAGTTATATATTGCAGACACTGCCGCAAGTTATATATTGCAGACACTGACGCAAGTTATATATTGCACACACTGCCGCAAGTTATATATTGCAAACACTGCCGCAAGTTATATGTTGCAGACACTGCTGCAAGTTATATATTGCAGACACTGCCGCTGCCGCAAGTTATATATTGCAGACACTGCCGCAAGTTATATATTGCAGACACTGCCGCAAGTTATATATTGCAGACACTGCCGCAATATATATTGCAGACACTGCCGCAAGTTATATATTGCAGACACTGCCGCAAGTTATATATTGCAGACACTGCCGCAAGTTATATGTTGCAGACACTGCCGCAAGTTATATATTGCAGACACTGCCGCAAGTTATATATTGCAGACACTGCCGCAAGTTATATATTGCAGACACTGCCACAAGTTATATATTGCAGACACTGCCGCAAGTTATATATTGCAGACACTGCCACAAGTTATATATTGCAGACAATGCCGCAAGTTATATATTGCAGACACTGCCGCAAGTTATATATTGCAGACACTGCCGCAAGTTCTTTATTGCAGACACTGCCGCAAGTTATATATTGCAGACACTACCGCAAGTTATATATAGCAGACACTGCCGCAAGTTATATATTGCAGACACTGCCGCAAGTTATATATTGCAGACACTGTTGCAAGTTATATATTGCAGACACTGCAAGTTATATATTGCAGACAAGCAAGTTATATATTGCAGACACTGCCGCAAGTTATATATTGCAGACACTGCCGCAATATATTGCAGACACTGCCGCAAGTTATATATTGCAGACACCGCAAGTTATATATTGCAGACACTGCCGCAAGTTATATATTGCAGACACTGCCGCAAGTTATATATTGCATACTGCTGCAAGTTATATATTGCAGACACTACCGCAAGTTATATATTGTAGACACTGCCGCAAGTTATATATTACAGACACTGCCGCAAGTTATATATTGCAGACACTGCCGCAAGTTATATATTACAGACACTACAGCAAGTTATATATTGCAGACACTGCCGCAAGTTATATATTGCAGGTACTACCGCAAGTTATATATTACAGACACTTCCGCAAGTTATATATTGCAGACATTGCCGCAAGTTATATATTGCAAACACTGAAGCAAGTTATATATTGCAGACACTGCCGCAAGTTATATATTGCAGACACTGCCGCAAGTTATATATTGCAAACACTGAAGCAAGTTATATATTGCAGGTATTGCCGCAAGTTATATATTGCCGCAAGTTATATAGATTGCAGACACTGCCGCAAGTTATATATTGCAGACACTGCCGCAAGTTATATATTCCAGACACTGCCGCAAGTTATATATTGCAGCCACACCCGCAAGTTATATATTGCAGACACTGCCGCAAGTTATATATTGCAGACACTCCCGCAAGTTATATATTGCAGACACTGCCGCAAGTTATATATTTCAGACACTGCCGCAAGTTATATATTGCAGACACTGCTGTAAGTTATATATTGCAGACACTGCCGCAAGTTATATATTGCAGACACTGCCACAAGTTATATATTGCAGACACTGCCGCAAGTTATATATTGCAGACACTGCCGCAAGTTATATATTGCAGACACTGCCGCAAGTTCTTTATTGCAGACACTGCCGAGAGTTATATATTGCAGACACTACCGCAAGTTATATATATTACAAACACTGCCGCAAGTTACATATTGCAGACACTGCCGCAAGTTATATATTGCAGACACTGTCGCAAGTTATATATTGCAGACACTGCCGAAAGTTATATATTGCAGGCACTGCCGCAAGTTATGTATTGCAGACACTGCCGCAAGTTATATATTGCAGACACTGCCGCAAGTTATATATTGCAGACACTACCGCAAGTTATATATAGCAGACACTGCCGCAAGTTATATATTTCACACACTGCCGCAAGTTATATATTGCAGACACTAACGCAAGTTATATTTTGCAGACACTGCCGCAAGTTACATATTGCAGACACTGCCGCAAGTTATATATTGCAGACACTGCCGCAAGTCATATATTGCAGACACTGCCGCAAGTTATATATTGCAGACACTGCCGCAAGTTATACATTGCAGACACTGCGGCAAGTTATATATTGCAGACACTGCCGCAAGTTATATATTGCAGACACTGCCGCAAGTTATATATTGCAGACACTGCCGCAAGTTATATATTGCAGACACTGCCGCAAGTTATATATTGCAGACAATGCCGCAAGTTATATATTGCAGACACTGCCGCAAGTTATATACTGCAGACACTGCCGCAAGTTATATACTGCAGACACTGCCGACACTGCCGCAAGTTATATATTGCAGACACTGCCGCAAGTTATATATTGCAGACACTGCCGCAAGTTTATATAAGTTATATATTGCAGACACTGCCGCAAGTTATATATTGCAGACACTGCCGCAAGTTATATATTGCAGACACTGACGCAAGTTATATATTGCAGACACTGTCGCAAGTTATATATTGCAGACACTGCCGCAAGTTATATATATTGCAGACACTGCCGCAAGACACTGCCGCAAGTTATATATTGCAGACACTGCCGCAAGTTATATATTGCAGACACTGCCGCAAGTTATATATTGCAGACACTGCCGCAAGTTATATATTGCAGACAATGCCGCAAGTTATATATTGCAGACAATGCCGCAAGTTATACATTGCAGACACTGCCGCAAGTCATATATTGCAGACACTGCCGCTAGTTATATATTGCAGACACTGCCGCAAGTTATATATTGCAGACACTGCCGCAAGTTATATATTGCAGACAATGCCGCAAGTTATACATTGCAGACACTGCCGCAAGTTATATACTGCCGCAAGTTTTATATTGCAGACACTGCCGCAAGTTATATATTGCAGACGCTGCCGCAAGTTATATATTGCAAACACTGCCGCAAGTCATATATTGCAGACACTGCCGAAAGTTATATATTGCAAACACTGCCGTAAGTTATATATTGCAGACACTGCCGCAAGTTATATATTGCAGACACTGCCGCAAGTTATATATTGCAGACACTGCCGCAAGTTATATACTGCAAACACTGCAGCAAGTTATATATTGCAGACACTGCCGCAAGTTATATATTGCAGATATTGCCGCTAGTTATATATTGCAGATATTGCCGCAAGTCATATATTGCAGTCACTGCCGCAAGTTATATATTGTAGACACTGCCGCAAGTTATATATTGCAGACACTGCGGCAAGTTATATATTGCAGACACTGCCGCAAGTTATATATTGCAGACACTGCCGCAAGTTATACATTGCAGACACTGCGGCAAGTTATATATTGCAGACACTGCCGCAAGTTATATATTGCAGACACTGCGGCAAGTTATATATTGCAGACACTGCCGCAAGTTATATACTGCAGACACTGCCGCAAGTTATGTATTGCAGACACTGCCGCAAGTTATATATTGCAGACACTGCCGCAAGTTATATATTGCAGGTACTGCCGCAAGTTATATATTGCAGACACTGCCGCAAGTTATGTATTGAAGACACTGCCGCAAGTTATATATTGCAGATTCTGCCGCAAGTTATATATTGCAGATTCTGCAGCAAGTTATATACTGCAGACTGTGACGCAACTTATATATTACAGACACTTCCGCAAGTTATATATTGCAGACATTGCCGCAAGTTATATATTGCAAACACTGAAGCAAGTTATATATTGCAGACACTGCCGCAAGTTATATATTGCAGACACTGACGCAAGTTATATATTGCCGCAACTTATATATTGAATACACTGCCGCAAGTTATATATTGCACACACTGCCGCAAGTTACATATTGCAGACACTGCCGCAAGTTATATATTGCAGACACTGCCGCAAGTTATATATTGCAGACACTGTCGCAACTTATATATTGCAGACACTTATATATTGCAGACACTGCCGCAAGTTATATATTGCAGACACTGCCGCAAGTTATATATTGCAGACACTGCAAGTTATATATTGCAGACACTGCAAGTTATATATATTGCAGTTATACACTGCCGCAAGTTATATATTGCAAACACTGAAGCAAGTTATATATTGCAGACACTGCCGCAAGTTATATATTGCAGACACTGCCGCAAGTTATATATTGCAAACACTGAAGCAAGTTATATATTGCAGGTATTGCCGCAAGTTATATATTGCAGCCATTGCCGCAGGTTACATATTGCAGGTATTGCCGCAAGTTATATATTGCAGACACTGCCGCAAGTTATATATTGCAGACACTGCCGCAAGTTATATATTGCAGACACTACCGAAAGTTATATATTGCAGACACTACAGCAAGTTATATATTGCAGATATTGCCGCAAGTTATATATTGCAGTCACTGCCGCAAGTTATATATTGCAGACACTGCAGCAATTTATATATTGCAGACACTGCCGCAAGCTATGTATTGCAGACACTGCCGCAAGTTACATATTGCAGACACTGCCGCAAGTTATATATTGCAGACACTGCCGCAAGTTATATATTGCAGATATTGTCGCAAGTTATATATTGCAGATATTGCCGCAAGTTATTTATAGCAGACACTGCCGCAAGTTATATATTGCAGCTATATATTGCAGACACTGCCGCAAGTTACATTGACACTGCGCAAGTAATATATTTCAGACACTGTCGCAAGTTATATATTGCAGACACTGCCGCAAGTTATATATTGCAGGCACTGCTTCAAGTTATATATTGCAGACACTGCCGCAAGTTATATATTGCAGATATTGCCGCAAGTTATATATTGCAGATATTGCCGCAAGTTATTTATAGCAGACACTGCCGCAAGTTATATATTGCAAACACTGCCGCAAGCTATATTTTACAAACACTGCCGCAAGTTATATATTGCAGACACTGCCGCAAGTTATATATTGCAAACACTGCCGCAAGTTATATATTGCAGACGCTTCCGGAAGTTATTCATTGCATACACTGCCGCAAGTTATATATTGCAGACACTGCCGCAAGTTATATATTGCAGAC
>NW_027201067.1:0-14249 GCF_038502225.1 Cherax quadricarinatus
CATTTAGATTATATTCACCTACCTGCATTCATTTAGACTGTATTCACTTAGCTATGTACTCCATTAACAACATTCACCTAGTTCTCTGTTCCCATTATCTTCATTCACCTAGGTCTGTATTTATCAACCTGCATTCACCTAGATCTGTAATCAGCTACCAGCATTCACCTAGATCTGTAATCAGCTACCAGCATTCACCTAGATCTGTAATCAGCTACCAGCATTCACCTAGATCTGTAATCAGCTACCAGCATTCTCCTAGATCTGTAATCAGCTACCAGCATTCTCCTAGATCTGTAATCAGCTACCAGCATTCTCCTAGATCTGTAATCAGCTACCAGCATTCACCTAGATCTGTAATCAGCTACCAGCATTCACCTAGATCTGTAATCAGCTACCAGCATTCACCTAGATCTGTAATCAGCTACCAGCATTCACCTAGATCTGTAATCAGCTACCAGCATTCTCCTAGATCTGTAATCAGCTACCAGCATTCACCTAGATCTGTAATCAGCTACCAGCATTCACCTAGATCTGTAATCAGCTACCAGCATTCACCTAGATCTGTAATCAGCTACCAGCATTCACCTAGATCTGTAATCAGCTACCAGCATTCTCCTAGATCTGTAATCAGCTACCAGCATTCTCCTAGATCTGTAATCAGCTACCAGCATTCTCCTAGATCTGTAATCAGCTACCAGCATTCACCTAGATCTGTAATCAGCTACCAGCATTCACCTAGATCTGTAATCAGCTACCAGCATTCTCCTAGATCTGTAATCAGCTACCAGCATTCTCCTAGATCTGTAATCAGCTACCAGCATTCACCTAGATCTGTAATCAGCTACCAGCATTCTCCTAGATCTGTAATCAGCTACCAGCATTCTCCTAGATCTGTAATCAGCTACCAGCATTCACCTAGATCTGTAATCAGCTACCAGCATTCTCCTAGATCTGTAATCAGCTACCAGCATTCTCCTAGATCTGTAATCAGCTACCAGCATTCACCTAGATCTGTAATCAGCTACCAGCATTCTCCTAGATCTGTAATCAGCTACCAGCATTCACCTAGATCTGTAATCAGCTACCAGCATTCTCCTAGATCTGTAATCAGCTACCAGCATTCTCCTAGATCTGTAATCAGCTACCAGCATTCTCCTAGATCTGTAATCAGCTACCAGCATTCACCTAGATCTGTAATCAGCTACCAGCATTCTCCTAGATCTGTAATCAGCTACCAGCATTCTCCTAGATCTGTAATCAGCTACCAGCATTCTCCTAGATCTGTAATCAGCTACCAGCATTCACCTAGATCTGTAATCAGCTACCAGCATTCTCCTAGATCTGTAATCAGCTACCAGCATTCACCTAGATCTGTAATCAGCTACCAGCATTCACCTAGATCTGTAATCAGCTACCAGCATTCTCCTAGATCTGTAATCAGCTACCAGCATTCTCCTAGATCTGTAATCAGCTACCAGCATTCTCCTAGATCTGTAATCAGCTACCAGCATTCTCCTAGATCTGTAATCAGCTACCAGCATTCTCCTAGATCTGTAATCAGCTACCAGCATTCACCTAGATCTGTAATCAGCTACCAGCATTCACCTAGATCTGTAATCAGCTACCAGCATTCTCCTAGATCTGTAATCAGCTACAGGTATTTATCTAAGTGAACTTCTAGGGGTTCACCAAGGGGGTTTTAAGGTGCTCAGCGCGAACGAAAAATTTTTTCCGAAAAAAATTCACAAACTGAGTTAATGTTATATAAAAATAGCTTAACTCTCTGGCAACACAATGGTACCAGAATTATTGTTCTACGACATTCCTACAAGGAATTATGGTCATTTAAATACACCTAGGGTGACGTCACCACCCGCGGCAGGTGTGCTCACCTGTCGTCAATTTATTTTTTTTTTCCGTTTTTTTTTCGTGTATTTACTGTATTATTCTTTCTAAGATAATAAGGTGGCCCGGTGGTCTGGTGGCTAAAGCTCCCGCTTCACACACGGCGGGCCCGGGTTCGATTCCCGGCGGGTGGAAACATTTCAACACGTTTCCTTACACCTATTGTCCTGTTCACCTAGCAGCAAATAGGTACCTGGGTGTTAGTCGACTGGTGTGGGTCGCATCCTGGGGGACAAGATTAAGGACCCCAATGGAAATAAGTTAGACAGTCCTCGATGACGCACTGACTTTCTTGGGTTATCCTGGGTGGCTAACCCTCCGGGGTTAAAAATCCGAACGAAATCTTATCTTATCTTATCTTATCTAATTGACGATTTGGCATCATAATACAGTGGGTGGGACTTATACGTAGAGTTCCAACCAACCAGGAACCTCCCGACACCATTTTGCTGACGTCATGGAAAATTCCAGTCTCGGAGGTGGCCGGGGAATATGGCTCAATATAACGCTATTATAGCTTCTACGGCTTATTTATCTATCACAATTGATCTAATATGACATAATAAACAATATAAATAACAAAGAAGTATGGTAAATACTCCAGAATGAATAATATATGGCATATTCCCAGAGCGCTCCATCGGGAATAATAGATTCCCATTCTCAGAGAGGGGCTTCCATTCTCTTTCTCTCACCTCCAGGGTCCTTATATTAGAGAAAACGAACATGGTTAACTATGATATACACTCGTAATGCAGTATGAGACTGAGAAAAATGTTATTTTCTCGAAAAAAAAAAAAAAAAAGGTGGTCCGGCTGTTTCGCGGATTATCTCGGAAGTAAGTTATTCACATATATGAGCCAGTAACTTCGTTAATAATAGCAGGAATGTAATGAAATTCACAGAGAACATAAAGGAAAGATTGTTTTACAAGCTAGTGGATCGCTTTTTGAGATATCATAATTTGTTTTTGATTTATGTGAGGGCAAAAGTCAGATATTTGGCTGAAAGTCAAAAACCATACAAAATTTATTTTTTTTAAGAATGAAGAAAGGATAAATTACAGAACATCTAACCGCTAGAGATACAGTTTAACATTGTTTTATGCGTAGATAATGCCAAAACAGTTTCTCCAAGTCCCATGTATGATTATTAGTAAATAATTTTTTTCTCAGTTGTTTTTTGAGCTATCTTATTGAAACTTGGTCACATTACTATTGAAAGGTGCTTCTTTACGTACAAAAAAAATGAAAGAAATCGAACGAAAAAATAAAAAAGTTCATGTGTTGGCCTTGATATCCCCCTATTAAATTAATTAATAGTTTCAACTTGCAATAACACCTGGCAGGGTGAGTAGTGTGTGCTGCGTCTTGATGGCAGCAGTGGCATGCTAGCAGGTGCCTTGATGCTGCTGAAAAGCTTTTGATCCAGTAAACTGGAGGTCCCCCCCTTCCCCATCCTCTTTGGGAGAAACCTGATTGCCTCTTATCTCCTATATGACCCCTACGGGTTTATTGTTTTCGTCTGAACACCTGCATAATATTAATACACTTTTGCCACTACTACTGCTATTATTAATGGTCTTACTTCTAGTAATATTACTGCTACTACTAGAAATAGTGACCATTAATATTTCTTAATAATAGTAATGGTTATTACTTGTAATAGTTAATACTAGTTATAAATCAGATACATATTAAAGTTATTAATAATAGTTTCTATTAGTAATAGTTAATACTAGATATTTCTTATAATTGTACTGTAATTACTTCTAGCAATATTACTGTAGCTATTTCTAATAATAGTATTATGCCTAATACTAAAAGTTATATCAGCAGGGCAGCTGGGAGAGGGCAAGTGAGGAGAGTTAACTATTGGGTTGTGGATGATTCCCAGGGTCATCGTCTCCGCGGCCCGGTCCCCGACTAGGCCGCCTGGTTTATGACCTAATCAGTCAGTGCTAGTGTTAGCTAGCAGCACTTCAGTCCAATGCACATTCTAAATTTAACTGAAACATTCAGGGTTGGAATTTTATTTAGGGAGATGAGGATGGAAGGTAAGTGAATGGTAGAATAAGACTGGGTATTGGGGAGGTGCTCCTAAAGAAGGATGGGGAGGTGCTCCTAAAGAAGGATGGGGAGGTGCTCCTAAAGAAGGATGGGGAGGAGTAGGCCAGGTTTGGTTAGATGAGACCATGGGTAATGGAAGGTGTTGGGGCTTGTGTATGCTTGCTTGACGATCACCAGATGTCATCTCTAAAGTATTTCTCTTAAATGAATATCAGTTGGTTTAAATTGTTTTAAATGCAGGTTTTTAATTAGTGAATAATATATTTTGTTTCTTGGGAGGAGCGTTTCTCGGTACTATCAGGGTAGGTAATGAGAATAATTTTCCACTGGTGTTGTTAGCGCTAAACCCGGAGGATTATACAGCGCCCAGGGGGGGGGATGTGGAAGGCATTCAGGCTTAATTCGGGGAACTGGAGCACAGATCTAATTCCCTAAATCAAGAGCCCCTCACCAACATCAAGGAACCTTCCTTGAGGGGCCGGGCTCAGATTATTATTATTATTATTATTATAATCAAGAGCCCCTCACCAACATCAAGGAACCTTCCTTGAGGGGCCGGGCTCAGATTATTATTATTATAATCAAGGGGGAAGCGCTAAACCCGGAGGATTATACAGCGCCTGGGGGGAGGGGGATGTGGAAGGCATTCAGGCTTAATTCTGGGAACTGGAGCACAGATCCAATTCCCTAAATCAAGAGCCCCTGACCAACATCAAGGAACCTTCCTTGAGGGGCCGGGCTCAGATTATTATTATTATAATCAAGGGGAAGCGCTAAACCCGGAAGATTATACAGCGCCCAGGGGAGGGGATGTGGAAGGCATTCAGGCTTAATTCGGGGAACTGGAGCACAGATCCAATTCCCTAAATCAAGAGCCCCTCACCAACATCAAGGAACCTTCCTTGAGGGGCCGGGCTCAGATTATTATTATTATTATAATCAAGGGGAAGCGCTAAACCCGGAGGATTATACAGCGCCTGGGGGGGGGAATGTGGAAGGCATTCAGGCTTAATTCGGGGAACTGGAGCACAGATCCAATTCCCTAAATCAAGAGCCCCTGACCAACATCAAGGAACCTATATTAAACTGTTTATGTTACTGTAGAGGTGTAGTGTGACTGTAGTGCTACAGTTAGATACAGTAAGTAACCCCACTTGTTTATGTTACTGTAGAGGTGTAGTGTGACTGTAGTGCTACAGTTAGATACAGTAAGTAACCCCACTTGTTTATGTTACTGTAGAGGTGTAGTGTGACTGTAGTGCTACAGTTAGATACAGTAAGTAACAACACTTGTTTATGTTACTGTAGAGGTGTAGTGTGACTGTAGTGCTACAGTTAGATACAGTAAGTAACAACACTTGTTTATGTTACTGTAGAGGTGTAGTGTGACTGTAGTGCTACAGTTAGATACAGTAAGTAACCCCACTTGTTTATGTTACTGTAGAGGTGTAGTGTGACTGTAGTGCTACAGTTAGATACAGTAAGTAACCCCACTTGTTTAAGTTACTGTAGAGGTGTAGTGTGACTGTAGTGCTACAGTTAGATACAGTAAGTAACCCCACTTGTTTATGTTACTGTAGAGGTGTAGTGTGACTGTAGTGCTACAGTTAGATACAGTAAGTAACCCCACTTGTTTATGTTACTGTAGAGGTGTGACTGTAGTGCTACAGTTAGATACAGTAAGTAACACCACTTGTTTATGTTACTGTAGAGGTGTGACTGTAGTGCTACAGTTAGATACAGTAAGTAACACCACTTGTTTATGTTACTGTAGAGGTGTAGTGTGACTGTAGTGCTACAGTTAGATACAGTAAGTAACAACACTTGTTTATGTTACTGTAGAGGTGTAGTGTGACTGTAGTGCTACAGTTAGATACAGTAAGTAACACCACTTGTTTATGTTACTGTAGAGGTGTGACTGTAGTGCTACAGTTAGATACAGTAAGTAACCCCACTTGTTTATGTTACTGTAGAGGTGTAGTGTGACTGTAGTGCTACAGTTAGATACAGTAAGTAACACCACTTGTTTATGTTACTGTAGAGGTGTAGTGTGACTGTAGTGCTACAGTTAGATACAGTAAGTAACACCACTTGTTTATGTTACTGTAGAGGTGTGACTGTAGTGCTACAGTTAGATACAGTAAGTAACACCACTTGTTTATGTTACTGTAGAGGTGTAGTGTGACTGTAGTGCTACAGTTAGATACAGTAAGTAACACCACTTGTTTATGTTACTGTAGAGGTGTAGTGTGACTGTAGTGCTACAGTTAGATACAGTAAGTAACCCCACTTGTTTATGTTACTGTAGAGGTGTGACTGTAGTGCTACAGTTAGATACAGTAAGTAACCCCACTTGTTTATGTTACTGTAGAGGTGTGACTGTAGTGCTACAGTTAGATACAGTAAGTAACCCCACTTGTTTATGTTACTGTAGAGGTGTAGTGTGACTGTAGTGCTACAGTTAGATACAGTAAGTAACCCCACTTGTTTATGTTACTGTAGAGGTGTAGTGTGACTGTAGTGCTACAGTTAGATACAGTAAGTAACCCCACTTGTTTATGTTACTGTAGAGGTGTGACTGTAGTGCTACAGTTAGATACAGTAAGTAACACCACTTGTTTATGTTACTGTAGAGGTGTAGTGTGACTGTAGTGCTACAGTTAGATACAGTAAGTAACCCCACTTGTTTATGTTACTGTAGAGGTGTAGTGTGACTGTAGTGCTACAGTTAGATACAGTAAGTAACCCCACTTGTTTATGTTACTGTAGAGGTGTGACTGTAGTGCTACAGTTAGATACAGTAAGTAACCCCACTTGTTTATGTTACTGTAGAGGTGTGACTGTAGTGCTACAGTTAGATACAGTAAGTAACCCCACTTGTTTATGTTACTGTAGAGGTGTAGTGTGACTGTAGTGCTACAGTTAGATACAGTAAGTAACACCACTTGTTTATGTTACTGTAGAGGTGTGACTGTAGTGCTACAGTTAGATACAGTAAGTAACAACACTTGTTTATGTTACTGTAGAGGTGTAGTGTGACTGTAGTGCTACAGTTAGATACAGTAAGTAACACCACTTGTTTATGTTACTGTAGAGGTGTAGTGTGACTGTAGTGCTACAGTTAGATACAGTAAGTAACCCCACTTGTTTATGTTACTGTAGAGGTGTAGTGTGACTGTAGTGCTACAGTTAGATACAGTAAGTAACCCCACTTGTTTATGTTACTGTAGAGGTGTAGTGTGACTGTAGTGCTACAGTTAGATACAGTAAGTAACCCCATTTGTTTATGTTACTGTAGAGGTGTAGTGTGACTGTAGTGCTACAGTTAGATACAGTAAGTAACCCCACTTGTTTATGTTACTGTAGAGGTGTGACTGTAGTGCTACAGTTAGATACAGTAAGTAACACCACTTGTTTATGTTACTGTAGAGGTTTGACTGTAGTGCTACAGTTAGATACAGTAAGTAACACCACTTGTTTATGTTACTGTAGAGGTGTAGTGTGACTGTAGTGCTACAGTTAGATACAGTAAGTAACCCCACTTATTTATGTTACTGTAGAGGTGTAGTGTGACTGTAGTGCTACAGTTAGATACAGTAAGTAACCCCACTTGTTTATGTTACTGTAGAGGTGTGACTGTAGTGCTACAGTTAGATACAGTAAGTAACCCCACTTGTTTATGTTACTGTAGAGGTGTGACTGTAGTGCTACAGTTAGATACAGTAAGTAACCCCACTTGTTTATGTTACTGTAGAGGTGTAGTGTGACTGTAGTGCTACAGTTAGATACAGTAAGTAACACCACTTGTTTATGTTACTGTAGAGGTGTGACTGTAGTGCTACAGTTAGATACAGTAAGTAACAACACTTGTTTATGTTACTGTAGAGGTGTAGTGTGACTGTAGTGCTACAGTTAGATACAGTAAGTAACACCACTTGTTTATGTTACTGTAGAGGTGTAGTGTGACTGTAGTGCTACAGTTAGATACAGTAAGTAACCCCACTTGTTTATGTTACTGTAGAGGTGTAGTGTGACTGTAGTGCTACAGTTAGATACAGTAAGTAACCCCACTTGTTTATGTTACTGTAGAGGTGTAGTGTGACTGTAGTGCTACAGTTAGATACAGTAAGTAACCCCACTTGTTTATGTTACTGTAGAGGTGTGACTGTAGTGCTACAGTTAGATACAGTAAGTAACCCCACTTGTTTATGTTACTGTAGAGGTGTGACTGTAGTGCTACAGTTAGATACAGTAAGTAACACCACTTGTTTATGTTACTGTAGAGGTGTGACTGTAGTGCTACAGTTAGATACAGTAAGTAACCCCACTTGTTTATGTTACTGTAGAGGTGTAGTGTGACTGTAGTGCTACAGTTAGATACAGTAAGTAACACCACTTGTTTATGTTACTGTAGAGGTGTGACTGTAGTGCTACAGTTAGATACAGTAAGTAACCCCACTTGTTTATGTTACTGTAGAGGTGTGACTGTAGTGCTACAGTTAGATACAGTAAGTAACCCCACTTGTTTATGTTACTGTAGAGGTGTAGTGTGACTGTAGTGCTACAGTTAGATACAGTAAGTAACCCCACTTGTTTATGTTACTGTAGAGGTGTGACTGTAGTGCTACAGTTAGATACAGTAAGTAACACCACTTGTTTATGTTACTGTAGAGGTGTAGTGTGACTGTAGTGCTACAGTTAGATACAGTAAGTAACCCCACTTGTTTATGTTACTGTAGAGGTGTGACTGTAGTGCTACAGTTAGATACAGTAAGTAACACCACTTGTTTATGTTACTGTAGAGGTGTGACTGTAGTGCTACAGTTAGATACAGTAAGTAACCCCACTTGTTTATGTTACTGTAGAGGTGTAGTGTGACTGTAGTGCTACAGTTAGATACAGTAAGTAACACCACTTGTTTATGTTACTGTAGAGGTGTAGTGTGACTGTAGTGCTACAGTTAGATACAGTAAGTAACCCCACTTGTTTATGTTACTGTAGAGGTGTGACTGTAGTGCTACAGTTAGATACAGTAAGTAACACCACTTGTTTATGTTACTGTAGAGGTGTAGTGTGACTGTAGTGCTACAGTTAGATACAGTAAGTAACCCCACTTGTTTATGTTACTGTAGAGGTGTAGTGTGACTGTAGTGCTACAGTTAGATACAGTAAGTAACAACACTTGTTTATGTTACTGTAGAGGTGTAGTGTGACTGTAGTGCTACAGTTAGATACAGTAAGTAACCCCACTTGTTTATGTTACTGTAGAGGTGTAGTGTGACTGTAGTGCTACAGTTAGATACAGTAAGTAACCCCACTTGTTTATGTTACTGTAGAGGTGTAGTGTGACTGTAGTGCTACAGTTAGATACAGTAAGTAACAACACTTGTTTATGTTACTGTAGAGGTGTAGTGTGACTGTAGTGCTACAGTTAGATACAGTAAGTAACCCCACTTGTTTATGTTACTGTAGAGGTGTAGTGTGACTGTAGTGCTACAGTTAGATACAGTAAGTAACCCCACTTGTTTATGTTACTGTAGAGGTGTGACTGTAGTGCTACAGTTAGATACAGTAAGTAACCCCACTTGTTTATGTTACTGTAGAGGTGTAGTGTGACTGTAGTGCTACAGTTAGATACAGTAAGTAACACCACTTGTTTATGTTACTGTAGAGGTGTAGTGTGACTGTAGTGCTACAGTTAGATACAGTAAGTAACACCACTTGTTTATGTTACTGTAGGGGTGTAGTGTGACTGTAGTGCTACAGTTAGATACAGTAAGTAACCCCACTTGTTTATGTTACTGTAGAGGTGTGACTGTAGTGCTACAGTTAGATACAGTAAGTAACCCCACTTGTTTATGTTACTGTAGAGGTGTGACTGTAGTGCTACAGTTAGATACAGTAAGTAACCCCACTTGTTTATGTTACTGTAGAGGTGTGACTGTAGTGCTACAGTTAGATACAGTAAGTAACCCCACTTGTTTATGTTACTGTAGAGGTGTAGTGTGACTGTAGTGCTACAGTTAGATACAGTAAGTAACCCCACTTGTTTATGTTACTGTAGAGGTGTGACTGTAGTGCTACAGTTAGATACAGTAAGTAACCCCACTTGTTTATGTTACTGTAGAGGTGTGACTGTAGTGCTACAGTTAGATACAGTAAGTAACCCCACTTGTTTATGTTACTGTAGAGGTGTGACTGTAGTGCTACAGTTAGATACAGTAAGTAACCCCACTTGTTTATGTTACTGTAGAGGTGTAGTGTGACTGTAGTGCTACAGTTAGATACAGTAAGTAACCCCACTTGTTTATGTTACTGTAGAGGTGTGACTGTAGTGCTACAGTTAGATACAGTAAGTAACCCCACTTGTTTATGTTACTGTAGAGGTGTAGTGTGACTGTAGTGCTACAGTTAGATACAGTAAGTAACCCCACTTGTTTATGTTACTGTAGAGGTGTGACTGTAGTGCTACAGTTAGATACAGTAAGTAACCCCACTTGTTTATGTTACTGTAGAGGTGTAGTGTGACTGTAGTGCTACAGTTAGATACAGTAAGTAACCCCACTTGTTTATGTTACTGTAGAGGTGTGACTGTAGTGCTACAGTTAGATACAGTAAGTAACCCCACTTGTTTATGTTACTGTAGAGGTGTAGTGTGACTGTAGTGCTACAGTTAGATACAGTAAGTAACACCACTTGTTTATGTTACTGTAGAGGTGTAGTGTGACTGTAGTGCTACAGTTAGATACAGTAAGTAACCCCACTTGTTTATGTTACTGTAGAGGTGTGACTGTAGTGCTACAGTTAGATACAGTAAGTAACAACACTTGTTTATGTTACTGTAGAGGTGTAGTGTGACTGTAGTGCTACAGTTAGATACAGTAAGTAACCCCACTTGTTTATGTTACTGTAGAGGTGTAGTGTGACTGTAGTGCTACAGTTAGATACAGTAAGTAACCCCACTTGTTTATGTTACTGTAGAGGTGTAGTGTGACTGTAGTGCTACAGTTAGATACAGTAAGTAACCCCACTTGTTTATGTTACTGTAGAGGTGTGACTGTAGTGCTACAGTTAGATACAGTAAGTAACCCCACTTGTTTATGTTACTGTAGAGGTGTGACTGTAGTGCTACAGTTAGATACAGTAAGTAACCCCACTTGTTTATGTTACTGTAGAGGTGTGACTGTAGTGCTACAGTTAGATACAGTAAGTAACAACACTTGTTTATGTTACTGTAGAGGTGTAGTGTGACTGTAGTGCTACAGTTAGATACAGTAAGTAACCCCACTTGTTTATGTTACTGTAGAGGTGTAGTGTGACTGTAGTGCTACAGTTAGATACAGTAAGTAACCCCACTTGTTTATGTTACTGTAGAGGTGTAGTGTGACTGTAGTGCTACAGTTAGATACAGTAAGTAACACCACTTGTTTATGTTACTGTAGAGGTGTGACTGTAGTGCTACAGTTAGATACAGTAAGTAACAACACTTGTTTATGTTACTGTAGAGGTGTAGTGTGACTGTAGTGCTACAGTTAGATACAGTAAGTAACCCCACTTGTTTATGTTACTGTAGAGGTGTAGTGTGACTGTAGTGCTACAGTTAGATACAGTAAGTAACCCCACTTGTTTATGTTACTGTAGAGGTGTAGTGTGACTGTAGTGCTACAGTTAGATACAGTAAGTAACACCACTTGTTTATGTTACTGTAGAGGTGTGACTGTAGTGCTACAGTTAGATACAGTAAGTAACCCCACTTGTTTATGTTACTGTAGAGGTGTGACTGTAGTGCTACAGTTAGATACAGTAAGTAACAACACTTGTTTATGTTACTGTAGAGGTGTAGTGTGACTGTAGTGCTACAGTTAGATACAGTAAGTAACCCCACTTGTTTATGTTACTGTAGAGGTGTAGTGTGACTGTAGTGCTACAGTTAGATACAGTAAGTAACCCCACTTGTTTATGTTACTGTAGAGGTGTAGTGTGACTGTAGTGCTACAGTTAGATACAGTAAGTAACACCACTTGTTTATGTTACTGTAGAGGTGTGACTGTAGTGCTACAGTTAGATACAGTAAGTAACCCCACTTGTTTATGTTACTGTAGAGGTGTGACTGTAGTGCTACAGTTAGATACAGTAAGTAACCCCACTTGTTTATGTTACTGTAGAGGTGTGACTGTAGTGCTACAGTTAGATACAGTAAGTAACCCCACTTGTTTATGTTACTGTAGAGGTGTAGTGTGACTGTAGTGCTACAGTTAGATACAGTAAGTAACCCCACTTGTTTATGTTACTGTAGAGGTGTGACTGTAGTGCTACAGTTAGATACAGTAAGTAACCCCACTTGTTTATGTTACTGTAGAGGTGTGACTGTAGTGCTACAGTTAGATACAGTAAGTAACACCACTTGTTTATGTTACTGTAGAGGTGTGACTGTAGTGCTACAGTTAGATACAGTAAGTAACCCCACTTGTTTATGTTACTGTAGAGGTGTAGTGTGACTGTAGTGCTACAGTTAGATACAGTAAGTAACAACACTTGTTTATGTTACTGTAGAGGTGTAGTGTGACTGTAGTGCTACAGTTAGATACAGTAAGTAACACCACTTGTTTATGTTACTGTAGAGGTGTAGTGTGACTGTAGTGCTACAGTTAGATACAGTAAGTAACCCCACTTGTTTATGTTACTGTAGAGGTGTGACTGTAGTGCTACAGTTAGATACAGTAAGTAACCCCACTTGTTTATGTTACTGTAGAGGTGTGACTGTAGTGCTACAGTTAGATACAGTAAGTAACCCCACTTGTTTATGTTACTGTAGAGGTGTAGTGTGACTGTAGTGCTACAGTTAGATACAGTAAGTAACAACACTTGTTTATGTTACTGTAGAGGTGTAGTGTGACTGTAGTGCTACAGTTAGATACAGTAAGTAACCCCACTTGTTTATGTTACTGTAGAGGTGTAGTGTGACTGTAGTGCTACAGTTAGATACAGTAAGTAACCCCACTTGTTTATGTTACTGTAGAGGTGTAGTGTGACTGTAGTGCTACAGTTAAGATACAGTAAGTAACCTCACTTGTTTATGTTACTGTAGAGGTGTAGTGTGACTGTAGTGCTACAGTTAGATACAGTAAGTAACCTCACTTGTTTATGTTACTGTAGAGGTGTAGTGTGACTGTAGTGCTACAGTTAGATACAGTAAGTAACACCACTTGTTTATGTTACTGTAGAGGTGTGACTGTAGTGCTACAGTTAGATACAGTAAGTAACCCCACTTGTTTATGTTACTGTAGAGGTGTAGTGTGACTGTAGTGCTACAGTTAAGATACAGTAAGTAACCCCACTTGTTTATGTTACTGTAGAGGTGTAGTGTGACTGTAGTGCTACAGTTAGATACAGTAAGTAACCCCACTTGTTTATGTTACTGTAGAGGTGTGACTGTAGTGCTACAGTTAGATACAGTAAGTAACCCCACTTGTTTATGTTACTGTAGAGGTGTGACTGTAGTGCTACAGTTAGATACAGTAAGTAACCCCACTTGTTTATGTTACTGTAGAGGTGTAGTGTGACTGTAGTGCTACAGTTAGATACAGTAAGTAACCCCACTTGTTTATGTTACTGTAGAGGTGTAGTGTGACTGTAGTGCTACAGTTAGATACAGTAAGTAACCCCACTTGTTTAAGTTACTTTTGCAGTCATCATATGTTACTATGACATTTGTAAAGTTATTAAGTGGTAAATTTTAAGTAATTTGAATGTTTAATTCTAAGCTGAACCATGTGTTGTCTTCTCAGACTTACCTGGAGTTTACCTGGAGAGAGTTCCGGGGGTCAACGCCCCCGCGGCCCGGTCTGTGACCAGGCCTTAAGTATCACTTCTAAGTTTTATTAGCATTTCAAACAACTAGTTAGATTGTTGCACAGTTTATTTTAGTTGCGAATAAAGTCATCACTAAGGAAACTTCCAGTACTGTTATTTGGGATCATTGATTTATGATAGCTTAAGACAGAAGAACAATATTATTTTAGCATTTAAAAAGCTTTTAAGTGGACTGGTTCTACTGTTGCAATGACTGCTTTTATGTCCAATAATTTTTTAAGCTATTAATGGAAAATTTTTGATGTTTTTTGGTTGGCACTTAAAAAAACAAACAAGTCCTTTTAGATCATCCATTTTGTAAATTTTGGAGGAGAATATTTCTTTTATTATGGCAGATTGTGCTAATAGATTTTAGCTAAGGGTTTGGTATGGATTTTTTAGGGGAGTTTAAGATGTATC